>NC_092151.1:20242394-20479894 GCF_045791955.1 Oncorhynchus clarkii lewisi | reverse complement strand
TGTGTCATCAACTGACAGATTGCTGTAACATAGTTGTGGTTAGCTGATATGTAAAATACCTTTCCAGGTGTTGGGAACTTGAAAAAAACAAGGTAAAATCATGACGTCAGTGATCTTCTCGTTGGAAAGTCGGCGCTCTAGAAAAATGCCAGAGTTTCCGACCTGGATGACCGTTCAAAAATATTTTTCCCAGTCGGAGTTAGTTTTTCCCCCAGTTCCCAGTTGTTTTTGAAGGCGGCATATATGCACAACAGCACCCTTGATTCAACTAATATGGTAATGATCAAGCTCTTGATTTTGTATAGTCAGGTGTGCTGGTGTTGGGATAGAACAAATATGTGTAACTAGGGTTCCCCAAGTCCTGGGTTAGGAAACAGAAACACTGCACTAAACCATGATAATAACACATGTCCTCTGTAAACTAACAAAGCAACACAACTAGCATAGAAACAGCTCCTGTTCAGAATACACAGCTCATCTGGCCATGGTAGGTTATATCAGGATTCATCTCATATCTAACATCTGGCCATGGTAGGTTATATCAGGATTCATCTCATATCTAACATCTGGCCATGGTAGGTTATATCAGGATTCATCTCATATCTAACATCTGGCCATGGTAGGTTATATCAGGATTCATCTCATATCTAACATCTGGCCATGGTAGGTTATATCAGGATTCATCTCATATCTAACATCTGGCCATGGTAGGTTATATCAGGATTCATCTCATATCTAACATCTGGCCATGGTAGGTTATATCAGGATTCATCTCATATCTAACATCTGGCCATGGTAGGTTATATCAGGATTCATCTCATATCTAACATCTGTATCTGATGATATATACTCTATCAAATATTATCCTGTCTTTTCAATATACTCTCCAAAGGCATTAAATAATGCAATAAATACAATGAATGGCTGAGCAAGCTTTCCAACTCATCACTGATTGATCAGATCTATTGATTAACATAAAACATGAGTCCAGTCTCTCCTAACGATGCTACTGTTTCGTTAGCACACATTCATCTTTCAATCAAACTCCAACAGTACAAGCTCATGGCGTACACAACAGAACACAATGTACAAGTTGACCGTGTCTCTTATTGAACTGTATGGATGAAAATCCCAAGTCAAACCAAACCGTTTATTTCCTGATAATGCGTGTATTTAAAAGAGTAATGAGAATGCAGTCAGTGATGTTGTTAGAAAAGGTATACCTGTTTGTAAAGAACACACAAAAACAGCAAAAACTCAACCACCCAAACAAGTTTTGAACTCCATTCACAACAGAGCATGCATTAACAGTAACAGGAGTCAGAGGCTTACCTGAGCAGACAGTTAGAGTTGAACTGAGAGGAATTAAGTTAATGATGAACTAATAATAGATTCAGTAATGGACGCAGGTCTCAATGTCACTCTGGGCTCTGCTGCATACAACTGTCCTGCACCAACGACAGATAGCTGTTGGTTCTCCTTCCTGTGTATGTGTGTGTGTATGTGTGTGTGTGTGTGTGTGTGTGTGTGTGTGTGTGTGTGTGTGTGTGTGTGTGTGTGTGTGTGTGTGTGTGTGTGTGTGTGTGTGTGTGTGTGTGTGTGTGTGTGTGTGTATGTGTGTATGTGTGTGCACTGATTCAGGCACGTTCCCCAATACCTCTCTGTACTGGGCCAAGTAACATGCCCTGGGGCGTGCGCGCCCACACACACACACACACACACACACACACACACACACACACACACACACACACACACACACACACACACACACACAACCATCGACCCAACCATCAGTAGCCTACCACGGCCTGACACGGAACCAAACCACAGAACAGTCGATTTGACAATTAGCCCCATAGTTCTTGCCAATACAACTAGTCAATCCCACATGAAGGCATTTTTTGAATGTTTTTCTGAGATTTTCACAAGGTGGAACTTCAGGAGGATATAAATACATTGTTTAGAAATAGTGAAGAAAGCACTGGGGAGTGGATGAAGGATATGTCATTAGAATCCTCTCCCTGAAAACTTTTCTTTCACCCTCAATAGCCCTTTGTCATGTGTGTAATGTTCAGATAGGAGGGACATTGTCTATGCAATATAATAGTCTGGAGGAAATCAATAACTACTTGGCATATATAGCGTGAGCATGAAAAAAGATCAATAGGTCCTACTGGAACTAAATAATCAGTGTAAACTCTTGCAATTTTCTGGCATCCACTGTCTTGTTTTCTATGAGTTGATTGATTTATTTATCTGTCGATCGCACACTCCCCATTGCAGTCACCCGCAGCAGGAAAATAGAGAGGTAGGTTTCTCACAGTAGATTAGACAGAGGTGCGAATTATAGCCTTTCAAAAGTTCCAGCTTTCAAAGTTTTCTGCTTAACGGTCAAATCCTACGTCCGTCAAGCCCCAAAAAAACATTATTCACTTGTCGGTCATAATAGTTTATTGATCTGAATGAATGAACCATCCGATTCTGATTGGATTACGCCCAATTCATCTGCAATATGAATATCAATAAGCTGTTGATTGATCATAGTCTATAGAAGGTCGTGAGTCATCTTCTTCTTCTTAGGTTTTATGGCAGTTGGCATCCAATATGTTGCATTACCGCCACCAACTGGACTGGTGTATAAATCCATTATACTTTGTGACACAAAATGTGGAAAAAAACTTACCCACCACCCTATTCCACTGAAGGAAGGACAGGATGTAAAGTATTGACCAGGAAGTAATTGGGAGCACGTCAAAGTTCAAGGATCAGTTATACACCCACGCCCCATTGAATAAACAAACCTATCCACCTAATTTTCGAACGTTGCTATGGGCACAGTTTAACAACGGAAGTGATGTATTCAACTTCCGCTTTACTTCCCTACTGCAATGCACCGGTGGCAAACGGTCATCCCTTCTAGCCATAACCGTGGAAAATTTGCCAGAGTAAATTATTTGAAGGAGTCAATTTATAGAGTATAAAAGTCAAGTAAACAAGTCTTAGTGTATAAGTGTAATTTTATATTTGTCTCATTCAAGTTCGCTAACGTTAGCTAGACCTACGAGTCGGCCGGCTCTGTTGTGATAATAACGTTAGTTGTGTTGTGCGTCAGAGTTAAGGGCCGTCCACCAAGCCAATAACTATAATGATAAACTATAGGCTACATAACTATAAAGGTTGGTGTGCATCCACACTAGAGGAACCTTTGTTGTTCATCGTTCTGTAGTCCTACACCTGTCAATCAACTGATCAACGCATCCTACTGCACTCTGCCTGTTAACAATGCGGTAACACAAGACCATTCATGAGGATACGGGTTCAGACCCATCAGAGTGTGTTCGTTGCCGTAGCGACAACTGCAAATAATACTTCAATGTAGGCTACAAGTCGGCCTAAAAAAACAGAATACAGTAACTCGTTTTTAAATGCAGCAACAACAAACGCCATTTAGACTGCACATCTATTAGCCTACAGCAAGTCATTCCCTCGTTGCTCAAGTGGTTTGAGTCTTATTCTTCACTGTGCTCATCTCTCTGTGTCCTGTGCAACTATTTGCAATTTATGAGCGGAACAATGTTATCAAAACCAGCCAAAAGTCATCACACCAATGCACTTTCTCTCCTCAACATTCCCCAACATGCATTTTCTATGCTGTAGGCCTGTTTACATTAATCAGTTAGCAAGACCAAGCCTGCTTCTTTCCCTGAATAGGCTATTAGGTCTAGTATACATTTTGTTTTTAAATAAATAAATGTCATATAGCTTCTACTATAGATTTTCCTGGGATTTCACAAGAAAAGGAGTGGCCTATTGGGGAGAGGCTCGTGAAGCCTACAACCCAGGAGTCAGTGTTGCCAACTCCTCAGTAAGGAAAGTAGCTATTGGCTGTCCTCATTTGCATAATTGGCTGCTATTGGCTGTCCTAATTGCATAATGTGCATGTAATTGTGATGGACGCTGTAGGAGAGAGGAATAACGTCGTGGGAGAGACAAAAAGTGAGTAAAAAACATCCTAAATATGTTTAGAACTACAAATGAACTTTCTTCTGTTGATTCTTGTTTTTTTTAATGTCACAATTCCAACCCTCCTCCTTTATCCGGGCTTGGGACCGGCAAAAGTGACCCAAAAGAGACACACACTTATTTTTTTGTTTTTTTTGTTTAGTTTGCTTAATTTGGTTTGAGTTTTAACCTTATGGTCCACTTAGGAACCTACAACAAGTCACAGTAAAACACAGTAAAAATGAAAATCTTTAACCATAACATTTATTTATTTTTTTGTATATAATCTACATTAACAATCTAAATGGACCAAAAAGAGACAATAAAAAAAACTGTCAATGGCAATGTGAGAAAATGATGGTTCATTTGCAGTCTGGACGCGGAGGGGTGAACATCTCCTGCTCTGACTGCAGCTGGGAGGGACTGCTGCATGAGGACTGGACCGCCTGTGAGTGCTTTGAGACGGGGGTGGGGCCCAGCATCCGCTACTTGTTGAGAAGAGTAAGAACGATACGTGCTTTTATGTCAGAGTCTACAAAAGTCTCCAGTAACACCAGAAAAAGACACTAGATTTGTCGCTAGTCGCTTTTTTGAAAATGTGTCGCTAGAGGGGTCTGAATACTCGCTAAATATAGCGACAAAGTTGCTAAGTTGGCAACACTGCCAGGAGTAGGTAGCCCTGTTCCTAGAGTGCCACAGGTACTGCAGGACTTTGTTCCAACTAGGTACCACACCAGACCAACTGAGCTAATTGATCAGTTCAATGATTGGCTAAATTTAATTAACCTGGTCTTCCAGGTCGATTAAATAAAAAGCATGAAGTGGGGTTGCCTACCCTTGTTATAAAGCCAGTTATGCACAGGAACAGCTAGAAGAGAGAGGCTTGTGATGTGTAGCCGAAGTAAGAAGCTAAATATTAGCTAGATCATGGCTCTGTAACCCAGTTCCTGGAGAGCTACCATCCAGTAAGTTTTCGTTCCAACTGTAATCTCGCGCACCTGATTCTAATAATTAGCTGGTTGATAAATTGAATCAGGTTAGTTACAACTGGGGTTGAATTGAAAACCTACAGTGTGGAAATATATATAAAACACATGAAAATCACATATTTGACTGCACTTGGCCTTTAAGACATGGCCTTTCAGCCCGCAGCAGGATGTGACCGGTGCAAAGAGCTGCTCTGTTAACTTCCTACAGATTAGATTTAATATAATAGAAACAGAGAGGGAGGAAAGAGAGGTGTACAGTAAGCTAAGTAAAAAGGGAGAGTGATAGTGGCATGGTAGTGAGTGAGGAGGAGTGATGGAGAAGGGAATGGGAGGAGGAGTGAGGTGAGAGATTGTCAAGCATGTTCCGGAGTGAGCAATCAAAGTCATTTGCCTGAGATTATCGGGTTCGATAATCCAACTCAGTGTCCAACTCAGTGGCGTTGTGGTTAGTATCCACCCTGAGATTGTACGGTTGGGAGTCATACCAAAAACAAAAAATGGGACCAGATGAGTCTCTGCTTGGCGCTCAGCATTAAGGAGATTGGGGGTAAGGCCCTGCGACGGACTAGCATCCTGTCCAGGGGGTATACTTGTACATCAAGTTACATTACTCTACAGAAACAGGAGAAAAGAATAGCTTACAGATAACCATCTTCTCTCAGTTATATCCTCTCAACCAGTGAATATACACTGAGCAAAAATATCAATACAACATGCAACAAATTCAAAGATTTTCAGTTAAAGGTTTCAGTAAAAGGTTTCAGTAAAAGGTTTCAGTAAAAGGGAATCAGTTCATTGAAATGAATTCATTAGGCCCTAAACAATGGAAATCACATGACTGTGAATACAGACATGCATCTGTTGGTCACAGATACCTTAAAAAAGGTTAGGGGGCGTGGATCAGAAAACCAGTCAGTATCTGGTGTGACCACAATTTGCCTCATGCAGCGTTTCACATCTCCTTCACATAGAGTTGATCAGGCTGTTGATTGTGGCCCGTGGAATGTTGTTCCACTCCTCTTCAATGGCTGTGCGAAGTGGCTGGATATTAGCGGGAACTGGAACACGCTGTCGTACACGTTGATCCAAAGCACCCCAAACCTGCTCAATGATGACATGTCTGGGGAGTATGCAGGCCATGGAAAAAACATGTCCGTTTCCAGGAATTGTGTAGAGATCTTTGCGATATGGGGCTGTGCATTATCATGCTGAAACATGAGGTGATGGTGGCGGATGAATGGCATGACAATCGGCCTCAGGATCTCGTCACGGTATCTCTGTGAATTCAAATTGCCATTGATAAAATGCAATTGTGTTCGTTGTCTGTAACTTATGCCTGCCCATACCATAACCCCAGCGCCACCATGGGGCACTCTGTTCACAATATTGACATCAGCAAACTGCTCACCCACAGGACATCAATACACATTGTCTGCCCTTTGCCCAGTACAGTTGAAAGCTAGATTAATCCGTGAAGAGCACACTTCTCCAGCGTGCCAGTGGCCGTCGAAGGTGATTCCAGGTGGCTGGTCTCAGGCGAGACCGTAGGTGAAGACGGATGTGGAGGTCCTAGGCTGGTGTGGTTACACTTGGTTGTGAGGCTGGTTAGACATACCGACAAATTCTTTAAAACAACATTGGAGGTGGTTTATTGCAGAGAAATTAACATTTCATTCTCTGGCAACAGCTCTGGTGAACATTCTTGCAGTCAGCAAGCCAATTGTACGCACCCTCAAAACTTGAGACATCTGTGGCATTGTGTTGTGTGACAAAACTGCACATTTTAGACTGTCCTTTTGTTGTCCCCGGCACAAGGTGCACCTGTGTAATGATCACGCTGTTTAATCAGGTTTTTGATATGCCACACCTGTCAGGTGGAGAGATGATATTGGCAAAGAAGAAAGGCTCACTAACAGGGATGTAAACACATTTGTGCACAAAATTTAGCCAAAATAAGCTTTTTTGTGTGAATGGAACATTTCCGAGATATTTTATTTCAGCTCATGAAACATCGGATCAACACTTCACATGTTGCGTTTATATTTTTGTTCAGTATAATATGACAATGATATTACTATAATGATATAATGCAAATCAAGGTTATAATAGCCTTTCCAAATAAAAGAGTACATAAATAATCTGTAAATCATAGAACGTATAAAGCTAGACAGAAAGAAGACACACATTCTGCTCTCTTAGGTAAAAATAAAACAATCTCTATAGTTCTTCCTCTCCATCAGGGTCTCTTTGGTCCCTCTCTCCTTATACAGCCGCACACACACACACACACACACACACACACACACACACACACACACACACACACACACACACACACACACACACACACACACACACACACTGTTATCTCTTCCTTATCTTTTTTCATTAATATTCATAGTTTAATTAATAGGGGTGAATTTGCATATCTATTATCAAGAGGATCCAGTCCTTTAGATTACTCTAATCCTGCCCTCACACACACACACACACACACACACACACACACACACACACACACACACACACACACACACACACACACACACACACACACACACACACACACACACACACGGCTCAGTCTTTCATGTCTGACGAGAGGGCAAGATATGGAGGGGACACAGACCTGAGGGCTTCGCCACACACACACACACACACACACACACACACACACACACACACACACACACACACACACACACACACACACACACACACACACACACACACACACACACACACACACACACACACACACACACACACGCCAGAGAGGAGACAGATTAGACACAGTTTTCTAGTTCACATCATATGGTAGTATTAATATACACTGCAATCAGTACATTCAAAAATGATTTAGCCCCCTTGACTTTTTCCACATTTTGTTACATTACAGCCTTATTCTAAAATGGATTACACTGTTTTTTTTCTTCTCATCAATCTACACACAATCCCCCATAATGAAAAAGCAAATAAACGTTTTTAGAAATGTTTGCAAATTAAATAAACAACTGAAATATCACATTTACATACTGTAAGTATTCAGACCCTTTACTCAGTACTTTATTGAAGCACCTTTGGCCAAGTCTTCTTGGGTTTGACACTACAAGCTTGGAACACCTGTATTTATGGAGTTTCTCCCATTCTTCTCTGCAGATCCTCTCAAAATCTGTCAGTTTGGATAGAAAGCATCGTTGCACAGCTATTATGTCTCTCCAGAGATGTTCGATCGGGTTTAAGTCCAGGCTCTGGCTGGGCCACTCAAGGACATTCAGAGACCCGAAGCCACTACTGCGTTGCCCTAGCTGTGTGCTTATGGTCATTGTCCTGTTGGAAGGTGAACTTTTGTCCCAGTCTAAGGTCCTGAGAGCTCTGGAGCAGGTTTTAATCAAGGATCTCTCTGTACTTTGCTCCGTTCATCTTTCCCTTGATCCTGACTAGACTCCCAGTCCCTGCCACTGAAAAACATCCCCAGAGCATCATGCTGCCACCACCATGCTTCACCAGGTTTTCTCCAGACGTGACGATTGGCATTGAGGCCAAATAGTTAAATCTTGGTTTCAACAGACCAGAGAATCTTGTTTCTCCTTGTCTGAGAGTCCTTTAGGTGCCTTTTCAATCTCTAAGGGGGCTGTCATGTGCATGTACCTGAGGAGTGGCTTCCGTCTGGCCACTCTACCATAAAGACCTGATTGGTGGATTGCCGTAGAGATGGTTGTCCTTCTGGAACGTTCTCCCATCTCCACAGAGGAACTCTGGAGCTCTGTCAGAGTGACCAATGGGTTCTTGGTCACCTCCCTGACCAAGGCCTTTCTCCCCAATTGCTCAGTTTGGCAGCTCTAGGAAGAGTCTTGATGGTTCCAAACTACTTCCATTTAAGAATGATGGAGGGCACTGTGTTCTTGGGCACCTTCAATGCTGCAGACTTTTTTGGTACCCTTCACCAGATCTGTGCCTCAACACAATCCTCTCTAAGGACAATTCCTTCGACCTCATGGCTTGGTTTTTGCTCTGACATGCACTGTCAACTGTGGAACCTTATATAGACAGGTGTGTGCCTTTCCAAATCAAGTCCAATCAATTGAATTTACCATGAGTGGACACCAATCAAGTTGTAGAAACATCTCAAGGACGATCAATGGAAACAGGATGCACCTGAGCTCAATTTCAAGTCTCATAGCAAAGGGTCTGAATACTTTAATACATTTGCATACATTTCTAAAAAGCTGGCTTTGCTTTGTCATTATGGGGTATTGTGTGAAGATGGATGAGGAAAACATTTAATTAAATCAATTTTAGAATAAGGCTGTAATGTAACAAAATGTGGAAAAGGTCAAGGGGTCTGAATACTTTCCGAATGCACTGTATATACTGTATGTGTGCTTGCATGCACATGTGTGTGTGTGTGTATTGTACCTTTATCTACATAAGCAACATGTTTGTAAAGTGAAGAGGAATAATTCCCAGAATATAGCCTCTTATTTATCTCTTTCTGATATAATTGAATATATTAATAATGAAAATCAATATTCCTCCAGGGAAAATAACCAAGAACTTTACCCTGACTACTGTATACTGTATTCTACTACTGTATACTGTATTCTACTACTGTATACTGTATTCTACTACTGTATACTGTATTCTACTACTGTATACTGTATTCTACTACTGTAGACCTACTACTCTACCACCCCTTCTCTCTCTCTCTCTCTCTCTCTCTCTCTCTCTCTCTCTCTCTCTCTCTCTCTCTCTCTCTCTCTCTCTCTCTCTCTCTCTCTCTCTCTCTCTCTCTCTCTCTCTCTCTCTCTCTCTCTCTCTCTCTCTCTCTCTCTCTCTCTCTCTCTCTCTCTCTCTCTCTCTCTCTCTCTCTCTCTCTCTCTCTCTCTCTCTCTCTCTCTCTCTCTCTCTCTCTCTCTCTCTCTGTCTCTCTGTATCTCTCTCTCTCTCTCTCTCTCTCTCTCTCTCTCTCTCTCTCTCTCTCTCTCTCCCTCTCTCTCTCTCTCTGTCTCTCTCTCTCTCTCTCTCTCTCTCTCTCTCTCTCTCTCTCTCTCTCTCTCTCTCTCTCTCTCTCTCTCTCTCTCTCTCTCTCTCTCTCTCTCTCTCTCTCTCTCTCTCTCTCTCTGTCTCTCTCTCTGTCTCTCTCTCTCTCTCTCTCTCTCTCTCTCTCTCTCTCTCTCTCTCTCTCTCTCTCTCTCTCTCTCTCTCTCTCTCTCTCTCTCTCTCTCTCTCTCTCTCTCTCTCTCTCTCTCTCTCTCTCTCTCTCTCTCTCTCTCTCTCTCTATCTCTCTCTCTCCTTCTCTCCCTCTCTTTTTCTCAATTAAATTCAAGGGGCTTTATTGGCATGGGAAACATATGTTACTTTGCCAAAGCAAGTGAAATAGATGAAATAAAAAATGTACAGTAAACATTACACTCACGAAAGTTCCAAAGGAATAGAGACATTTCACATGTCATATTATGTCTATATACAGTGTTGTAACAGTGTGCCAAAAGTTAAAATACAAAGGAGGTAAAGAAATAAAACATATATCAATTCAGTTCAATTCAAAGGGGAAAAGAAATAAAACATATATCAATTCAGTTCAATTCAAAGGGGCTTTACTGACATGAGAAACATATCTTTATATTGCTAAACCAAGTCAAATAAACAATAAACAAATGTCAACATTTTAACAAAAAAATATTAGAATTTAACAGTAAACAACGGTTTCAAAAAGACAATTCAAGTTTTATATTATCAGCTATGTACTGTGTTTCAGCAATGTGCAAATAGTTAAATAAACATAAGTATTGGTGATATTTACAATGATGTTTGTTCTCCACTGATTGCCCTTTTCTTGTGGCAACAGATCACAAATCTTGCTGCTGTGGTGGCACACTGTGTTATTTCACCCAGTAGATAGGGGAGTTTATCAAGATTGGAATTGTTTTCAAATTCTTTGTGGATCTGTGTAATCTGAGGGAAATACAGTCTGTGTCTCTAATATGGTCATACATTTGGCTGGAGGTTAGGAAATACGGCTCAGTTTCCACCTCATTTTGTGGGCAGTGTGCCCTTCTCTCGAGAGCCAGGTCTGCCTACGGCGGCCTTTCTCAATAGCAAGTCTATGCTCACTGAGTCTGTACATAGTCAAAGCAGTCACAGTGGTCAAGTATTCTGCTACTGTGCATTCTCTGTTTAGGGGCAAATAACATCCCAGTTCTTGGATGTTTTGTTGATTATTTCCAATGTGTCAAGTAATTCTCTTTTTGTTTTCTCATGATTTGGTTGGGTCTGAATGTGTTGCTGTCCTCGGGCTCTGTGGGATCTGTTTGTGTTTGTGAACAGATCCCCCGTACTAGTTGGCGGAGGGGACCCTTTCCAGGTTTATCTCTCTGTAGGTGAGGGCTCTCTCTCTCTCTCTCTCTCTCTCTCTCTCTCCGTCTTCTCTCTTTCTCTCCATCGTCTCTCTCTCTCTTCCACATCCCTCTTCCTCTTCTCTCTCTCTCTATCTCTCTCCCTCATCTCTCTTTCCCTCTTATCTCTCTCCTGTGTTTGTGTCATCCTTCAGTTTAAGTGTCTATAAGCTTCCTTAATCCTTCCTGTTGTTAACACTGTGTTCTGGAAATGATGACAAAGATTACATCAAACATGAGACTGCTCGAAAGACACACACACGGCTGGGTGAGACCCATTATTAATTCATACTCTGCCATTGTGTATGCCCAAGAGTCCCACGAACAGCGGGAGGAGGAGAGAGGGATTCCTAGAGGGGGTACAAGAAGAGAGGCGAGAGAAGAGGGGGAGTGTGACAGATGAAAAGCAGGATATTTTAGGATGGGGACCCTGGAGAAAATGTCAAGATGATAACAGATATAAGGATTTGCTGCTGTAATGATGATAGATATTGAATAGAGTGATTCACAGGGTCATGATCTGTCAGTTGTCAAACAAACATATATATATACACACACACCCTCTTATATCTCTCCCTCTTCTCACTCTCTCATCTCTCACCCTCTTCTCACTCTCGTCTCTCTCTCTCTCCCTCTTCTCACTCTCTCATCTCTCTCTCTCTCCTCTCTCCCTCTCTCATCTCTCTCTCTTATCTCTCTCCCTCTTCTCACTCTCTCTCTCCCTCTTCTCACTCTCACATCTCTCTCTCTCTTATAACTCTCTCTCCCTCTTCTCACTCTCTCTCTCTCTCTTATATCTCTCTCTCTCTCTTATATCTCTCTCTTCCTCTTCTCACTCTCTCATCTCTCTCCCTCTATCAATTCAATTCAAAGGGGTTTTATTGGCATAGGAAACACGTGTACATGGTGAAAGTGAAATAAACAATAAACAAAAGTGAGAAGAAACAAGAAATGTACATTAAACATTGCACGCAAAGGTTTCAAAACTATAAGGACTTTAATTATCAGCTATGTATAGTGTTTTTAACAATGTGAAAATAGTTGTAGTATGAATAGTAGGTGAAGATAGGTAAACTAATAAATATTGCTTGTATTCACAATGTTGTTTGTGCTCCTCTGGTTGCCCTGTTTACATGGCAACGGGTCACACATCTTACTGCTTTAATTGCGGTGTCGCCTAACAGAAATCTTATCTTTCTCTTGTGTTTGTGTCACCCTTCACTTCAAGTGTCTACAAGCTTCCTTGATCCTTCCTGTTGTTAACGCTGATGACAAAGAGTACATTAAACATCAGAAGGCTTGACACACACACACACACACACACACACACACACACACACACACACACACACACGGCTGGGTGAGAACCATTATTAATTCATACTCTGCCATTGTGTATGCCCAAGAGTCCCACGAACAGAGAGGGATTACTAGAAGGGGTACAAGGAGAGGAGAGAGGGGGGTGTGACATGAAAAACAGGAGGTTTTCAGGACGGGACCCTGGATAATTTGATTCATTGATTGATGCTGTAGGGGTGTGTGTTTGTGTGTGTGTGTGTGTGTGTGTGTGTGTGTGTGTGTGTGTGTGTGTGTGTGTGTGTGTGTGTGTGTGTGTGTGTGTGTGTGTGTGTGTGTGTGTGTGTGTGTGTGTGTGTGTGTGTGTGTGTGTGTCACATGGGGATGTGGAAAACCTACTCCTCAGCCTGAAGTGTCGCCATTTGCACCACCTAACTTGTGGCGCCGACCAAATCAGGAGGAAGTGGTACTGTACTCACATGCAGCCTGACACACTTTTGTGTGTTTGATGCCCTATATTACTGACACACCTGAGGGCAGAGCTGACATTACACATGTCAGTCACATAATTTAATTACAGGAGAGACAGAGAGAGAGTGATGATGAGGTGATAGATGCATGGTCACGGAGCAGGCCAGGTATATCAACAGTAATCTTCTTGTGGGATTGACTGAACAGGAATGAAAGGCGCTGGAATCTAATCAGATAATCATGAAGCAGAATTTCATAATCGTGTGTTAATTATACAGCTACAACAGATGAGTGTCTTATTTACAGGAGTCCATCCCTCCCTCTGTCTCTCTATCCCATTTCCCCTCACTTTCTGTCCCTCCCTCCCCCTCATCTCTGTCTCTCTCTTCTTCTTAAAACCTTTAACATCTTTCTGTTGAACTCCTTTAACATCTTTCTGTTGAACACACATCTTTCTGTTGAACTCCTTTAACATCTTTCTGTTGAACACCTTTAACATCTTTCTGTTAAACACCTTTAACATCTTTCTGTTGAACACCTTTAACATCTTTCTGTTGAACACCTTTAACATCTTTCTGTTGAACACCTTTAACATCTTTCTGTTAAACACCTTTAACATCTTTCTGTTGAACACCTTTAACATCTTTCTGTTGAACACCTTTAACATCTTTCTGTTGAACACCTTTAACATCTTTCTGTTGAACACCTTTAACATCTTTCTGTTAAACACCTTTAACATATTTCTGTTAAACACCTTTAACATCTTTCTGTTAAACACCTTTAACATCTTTCTGTTAAACACCTTTAACATCTTTCTGTTGAACTCCTTTAACATCTTTCTGTTGAACACACATCTTTCTGTTGAACACCTTTAACATCTTTCTGTTAAACTCCTTTAACATCTTTCTGTTGAACTCCTTTAACATCTTTCTGTTAAACACCTTTAACATCTTTCTGTTAAACACCTTTAACATCTTTCTGTTGAACACCTTTAACATCTTTCTGTTAAACACCTGCAACATCTTTCTGTTAAACACCTTTAACATCTTTCTGTTGAACACCTTTAACATCTTTCTGTTGAACACACATCTTTCTGTTGAACTCCTTTAACATCTTTCTGTTAAACACCTTTAACATCTTTCTGTTGAACACCTTTAACATATTTCTGTTGAACACCTTTAACATCTTTCTGTTGAACTCCTTTAACATCTTTCTGTTGAACTTCTTTAACATCTTTCTGTTAAACACCATTAACATATTTCTGTTAAACACCTTTAACATCTTTCTGTTAAACATCTTTAACATCTTTCTGTTGAACACACATCTTTCTGTTGAACACCTTTAACATCTTTCTGTTAAACACCTTTAACATCTTTCTGTTGAACACCTTTAACATCTTTCTGTTGAACACACATCTTTCTGTTGAACTCCTTTAACATCTTTCTGTTAAACACAATTTAACATCTTTCTGTTGAACACCTTTAACATCTTTCTGTTGAACACACATCTTTCTGTTGAACTCCTTTAACATCTTTCTGTTAAACTCCTTTAACATCTTTCTGTTAAACACCTTTAACATCTTTCTGTTGAACACCTTTAACATCTTTCTGTTGAACACACATCTTTCTGTTAAACACCTTTAACATCTTTCTGTTGAACACACATCTTTCTGTTGAACTCCTTTAACATCTTTCTGTTAAACACCTTTAACATATTTCTGTTGAACACCTTTAACATCTTTCTGTTGAACACCTTTAACATCTTTCTGTTAAACACCTTTAACATCTTTCTGTTGAACTCCTTTAACATCTTTCTGTTAAACACCTTTAACATCTTTCTGTTAAACACCTTTAACATCTTTCTGTTGAACACCTTTAACATCTTTCTGTTGAACTCCTTTAACATCTTTCTGTTAAACACCTTTAACATCTTTATGTTAAACTCCTTTAACATCTTTCTGTTAAACACCTTTAACATCTTTCTGTTGAACACCTTTAACATCTTTCTGTTAAACACCTTTAACATCTTTCTGTTGAACTCCTTTAACATCTTTCTGTTAAACACCTTTAACATCTTTCTGTTAAACACCTTTAACATCTTTCTGTTGAACTCCTTTAACATCTTTCTGTTGAACTCCTTTAACATCTTTCTGTTAAACACCTTTAACATCTTTATGTTAAACTCCTTTAACATCTTTCTGTTAAACACCTTTAACATCTTTCTGTTGAACACCTTTAACATCTTTCTGTTAAACACCTTTAACATCTTTCTGTTGAACTCCTTTAACATCTTTCTGTTAAACACCTTTAACATCTTTCTGTTGAACACACATCTTTCTGTTGAACTCCTTTAACATCTTTCTGTTAAACACAATTTAACATCTTTCTGTTGAACACCTTTAACATCTTTCTGTTGAACACACATCTTTCTGTTGAACTCCTTTAACATCTTTCTGTTAAACTCCTTTAACATCTTTCTGTTAAACACCTTTAACATCTTTCTGTTGAACACCTTTAACGTCTTTCTGTTGAACACACATCTTTCTGTTAAACACCTTTAACATCTTTCTGTTGAACACACATCTTTCTGTTGAACTCCTTTAACATCTTTCTGTTAAACACCTTTAACATATTTCTGTTGAACACCTTTAACATCTTTCTGTTGAACACCTTTAACATCTTTCTGTTAAACACCTTTAACATCTTTCTGTTGAACTCCTTTAACATCTTTCTGTTAAACACCTTTAACATCTTTCTGTTAAACACCTTTAACATCTTTCTGTTGAACACCTTTAACATCTTTCTGTTGAACTCCTTTAACATCTTTCTGTTAAACACCTTTAACATCTTTATGTTAAACTCCTTTAACATCTTTCTGTTAAACACCTTTAACATCTTTCTGTTGAACACCTTTAACATCTTTCTGTTAAACACCTTTAACATCTTTCTGTTGAACTCCTTTAACATCTTTCTGTTAAACACCTTTAACATCTTTCTGTTAAACACCTTTAACATCTTTCTGTTGAACTCCTTTAACATCTTTCTGTTGAACTCCTTTAACATCTTTCTGTTAAACACCTTTAACATCTTTATGTTAAACTCCTTTAACATCTTTCTGTTAAACACCTTTAACATCTTTCTGTTGAACACCTTTAACATCTTTCTGTTAAACACCTTTAACATCTTTCTGTTGAACTCCTTTAACATCTTTCTGTTAAACACCTTTAACATCTTTCTGTTAAACACCTTTAACATATTTCTGTTAAACACCTTTAACATCTTTCTGTTGAACACACATCTTTCTGTTGAACACCTTTAACATCTTTCTGTTGAACACCTTTAACATCTTTCTGTTAAACACCTTTAACATCTTTCTGTTGAACACCTTTAACATCTTTCTTTTAAACACCTTTAACATCTTTCTGTTGAACTCCTTTAACATCTTTCTGTTGAACACCTTTAACATCTTTCTGTTAAACACCTTTAACATCTTTCTGTTAAACACCTTTAACATCTTTCTGTTGAACACCTTTAACATCTTTCTGTTAAACACCTTTAACATCTTTCTGTTAAACACCTTTAACATCTTTCTGTTGAACACACATCTTTCTGTTGAACACCTTTAACATCTTTCTGTTGAACTCCTTTAACATCTTTCTGTTAAACACCTTTAACATATTTCTGTTGAACACACATCTTTCTGTTAAACTCCTTTAACATCTTTCTGTTGAACACCTTTAACATCTTTCTGTTAAACACCTTTAACATCTTTCTGTTGAACACACATCTTTCTGTTAAACTCCTTTAACATCTTTCTGTTGAACACCTTTAACATCTTTCTGTTGAACACCTTTAACATCTTTCTGTTGAACACACATCTTTCTTCGACACACAGTACTGCTGTATACAACACTGTACATTACACTCAAACATACATTACACATGACCCTTATAGTATCCAGCTCAACTTTATTTATTGCTGTTTAGGAGTTCTTATTATACCTGTTCAGCTTACATGTAAGGACCCTATAGTGTCTGTCTGAGAGGAGGAGGGACCCTGTAGAGTCTGTCTGAGGGGAGGAGGGACCCTGTAGAGTCTGTCTGAGGGGAGGAGGGACCCTGTAGAGTCTGTCTGAGGGGAGGAGGGACCCTGTAGTCTGTCTGAGGGGAGGAGGGACCCTGTAGAGTCTGTCTGAGGGGAGTAGGGACCCTCTAGAGTCTGTCTGAGGGGAGGAGGGACCCTGTAGAGTCTGTCTGAGGGGAGGAGGGACCCTGTAGAGTCTGTGTGAGGGGAGGAGGGACCCTGTAGAGTCTGTCTGAGGGGAGGAGGGACCCTGTAGAGTCTGTCTGAGGGGAGGAGGGACCCTGTAGAGTCTGTCTGAGGGGAGGAGGGACCCTGTAGAGTCTGTCTGAGGGGAGGAAGGACCCTGTAGAGTCTGTCCGAGGGGAGGAGGGACCCTGTAGAGTCTGTCTGAGGGGAGGAGGGACCCTGTAGAGTGTCTGAGGGGAGGAGGGACCCTGTAGAGTCTGTCTGAGGGGAGGAGGGACCCTGTAAAGTCTGTCTGAGGGGAGGAGGGACCCTGTAGAGTCTGTCTGAGGGGAGGAGGGACCCTGTAGTCTGTCTGAGGGGAGGTGGGACCCTATAGTGTCTGTCTGAGGGGAGGAGGGCCCCTTTAGAGTCTGTCTGAGGGGAGGAGGGCCCCTGTAAAGTCTGTCTGAGGGGAGGACGGACCATATAAAGTCTGTCTGAGGGGAGGAGGGACCCTATAGTGTCTGTCTGAGGGGAGGAGGGACCCTGTAGAATCTGTCTGA
Organism: Oncorhynchus clarkii lewisi; assembly: GCF_045791955.1. Taxonomy (NCBI): domain Eukaryota; kingdom Metazoa; phylum Chordata; class Actinopteri; order Salmoniformes; family Salmonidae; genus Oncorhynchus; species Oncorhynchus clarkii. The sequence goes on along the minus strand of NC_092151.1, from coordinate 20,461,923 downwards.
GGGGAGGAGGGCCCCTATAGAGATTGTGTGAGGGGAGGAGGGCCCCTATAGAGTCTGTGTTAGGGGAGGAGGGCCCCTGTAGAGTCTGTCTGAGGGGAGGAGGGACCCTGTAGAGTCTGTCTGAGGGGAGGAGGGACCCTGTAGAGTCTGTCTGAGGGGAGGAGGGACCCTGTAGAGTCTGTCTGAGGGGAGGAGGGACCCTATAGTGTCTGTCTGAGGGGAGGAGGGCCCCTATAGAGTCTGTCTGAGGGGAGGAGGGACCCTGTAGTGTCTGTCTGAGGGGAGGACCCTGAGGGGAGGAGGGACCCTGTAGAGTCTGTCTGAGGGGAGGAGGGCCCCTATAGTGTCTGTCTGAGGGGAGGAGGGACCCTGTAGAGTCTGTCTGAGGGGAGTCTGAGGGACCCTCTAGGGCCCCTGTAGTGTCTGTCTGAGGGGAGGAGGGACCCTGTATTGTCTGTCTGAGGGGAGGAGGGTCTGAGTCTTTCTGAGGGGAGGAGGGACCCTGTAGAGTCTGTCTGAGGGGAGGACAGACCCTATAGAGTCTGTCTGAGGGGAGGACAGACCCTATAGTGTCTGTCTGAGGGGAGGAGGGCCCCTATAGAGTCTGTCTGAGGGGAGGAGGGACCCTGTAGAGTCTGTCTGAGGGGAGGAGGGACCCTGTAGAGTCTGTCTGAGGGGAGGAGGGACCCTGTAGAGTCTGTCTGAGGGGAGGAGGGCCTCTATAGAGTCTGTCTGAGGGGAGGAGGGACCCTGTAGAGTCTGTCTGAGGGGAGGAGGGCCCCTATAGAGTCCCTATAGATGAGGGGAGGACGGACCCTATAGAGTCTGTCTGAGGGGAGGAGGGCCCCTGTAGTGTCTGTCTGAGGGGAGGAGGGACCCTGTAGTGTCTGTCTGAGGGGAGGAGGGCCCCTATAGAGTCTGTCTGAGGGGAGGAGGGCCCCTGTAGAGTCTGTCTGAGGGGAGGACGGACCCTGTAGAGTCTGTCTGAGGGGAGGACGGACCCTATAGTGTCTGTCTGAGGGGAGGAGGGCCCCTATAGAGTCTGTCTGAGGGGAGGAGGGCCCCTGTAGTGTCTGTCTGAGGGGAGGAGGGCCCCTGTAGAGTCTGTCTGAGGGGAGGAGGGACCCTGTAGAGTCTGTCTGAGGGGAGGAGGGACCCTGTAGAGTCTGTCTGAGGGGAGGAGGGCCCCTATAGAGTCTGTCTGAGGGGAGGAGGGACCCTGTAGAGTCTGTCTGAGGGGAGGAGGGCCCCTATAGAGTCTGTTTGAGAGGAGGGACCCTATAGAGTCTGTCTGAGGGGAGGACGGACCCTATAGAGTCTGTGTGAGGGGAGGAGGGACCCTATAGTGTCTGTCTGAGGGGAGGAGGGACCCTGTAGAGTCTGTCTGAGGGGAGGAGGGACCCTATAGTGTCTGTCTGAGGGGAGGAGGGACCCTATAGTGTCTGTCTGAGGGGAGGAGGGACCCTGTAGAGTCTGTCTGAGGGGAGGAGGGACCCTGTAGTGTCTGTCTGAGGGGAGGAGGGACCCTGTAGTGTCTGTCTGAGGGGAGGAGGGACCCTGTAGAGTCTGTCTGAGGGGAGGTGGGACCCTATAGTGTCTGTCTGAGGGGAGGAGGGACCCTGTAGAGTCTGTCTGAGGGGAGGAGGGACCCTGTAGAGTCTGTCTGAGGGGAGGAGGGACCCTGTAGAGTCTCTCTGAGGGGAGGATGGACCCTGTAGAGTCTGTCTGAGGGGAGGAGGGACCCTGTAGAGTCTGTCTGGGGGGAGGAGGGACCCTGTAGAGTCTGTCTGAGCGGAGGAGGGACCCTATAGTGTCTGTCTGAGGGGAGGAGGGCCCCTATAGAGTCAGTTTGAGGGGAGGAGGGACCCTATAGTGTCTGTCTGAGGGGAGGAGGGACCCTATAGGGGACATGGGATCTAATGATGGGATCTAACTAGACATGGTGTTTAAAGCTTGGGTTTAACTGAATATGGAGTTTAAAGCTTGGGTTTAACTGAACATGGGGTTTAAAGCTGGGGTTTAACTGAACATGGAGTTTAATGCTGGGGTTTAACTGAACATGGGGTTTAAAGCTGGGGTTTAACTGAACATGGAGTTTAATGCTGGGGTTTAACTGAACATGGGGTTTAACTGAACATTGGTTTTAAAGCTGGGGTTTAACTGAACATGGGGTTTAAAACTGGGGTCTAACTGGACATGGGTATGCTCTCTCAACAAACACTCATCACACAAACTCATCCCTCATCACGTAGGCTTCTCTTTCTCTCTTCCGCTCTCTTTCACTAATGCACTCTTTCTTTCCCCCATTTTGTCCCCAAGCCTCTTTGTCTCTCTCTCCAGGTAAGTGTGCCACAGCACAGCTGGATAAGAGGTCCCTGAGCACTCAGCTCCACTCCAGGATGTGTGGTTGCATTAAATGTTTGTGCTTTTGTGCACAAATCCACTGACAGAATCTGTACATATTTCTTATTCTCTGCGTGAGGAATGGTTGTTGTTTCTCTGTCTTAATCTCACACACTATTAGAGGAACATTCTATTCTAATTATGCCTGAGTATATCAAATCAAACCTCTCTGGACAAGATTATATTCCTTTCTCCTTCCCTCCTCCTTATTCCCCCCCCCCTCTCTCTCTCTCGCTCTCCCTCCCCCTTTTTTATTCTATCTATTTCTCGGGCTGTTAGATTGAATCACCTATGTGTGACTGGGAGGCTGAGAGACTAGCCCAAGGTTTCAGGTAGTTATGCATTCACTCCATTCCTCCATCCTCTACCTCTCTCTATCGCTGTTTCTCACATTCAGATGTCTTTCTTCTTCCCTTTCGTACATTCAGATTGAGGACCTGTGTGTCGAGGATTTGTCAGGAAGATGAAAAATGTTGTGTTATCTATCCCACATAGATTAAAACCCTCTCTTTGTAACTTTCCTGCTCTTCACTTCTTCTCTCTTTCTCCCTCTCCTTGCTACAGATGTACGATCTTGATAGAGCAGTAAAATAATCCAACAGCGACATGAGATGTGGATTATTATGTGGATTATGATTAATGGAAATTTTTGTAGAGTTTGATACGTTTTTCGAAAGAAAAATAAAAATAAAAATCAAGTCTGAAATTTGTGGAAAAGTGGAAATTACAAACTTCAGAAGCCTTCTGTTAAACCTCAAATACACTGGTGTTTAAATGTTCTGCATTACAGGAAAGTTCTCCTGCAACAGGGTGATCAAATTAAGATCCTACATCTTCTTCTCATCCACTGCCCTCATCTACCCCTCCTCTCCTTTCTTCTCCTCCAGTACACTTCCTTCCTACACTTCCCTCCTCTCCCTATCCCACTCTCCTCATCCCTCTCTCCTCACCTCCCCTCTCTCAAGGTGGATTGTGTTGTAGTTCTGAATAGTTGAGTAGCAGTAGGTGAAATTGGCTTCCATTTCCCTGCTGTACATTCTGATGATAACTCTGTTTGGTGTGTGTAAGAAAGACAGAGAGAGAGAGAAAGAGAGGTAGAGAGAGAGCAGAGCAGAGCAGAGGTCAGGATCAGATGAGCTCCTGCATTTTTCAGCATTTTCTTAAAAAAATATAGATTAGGAGTTAGATAAACTTGGATTTTTTGTCAGGAACACATACTGGATTCTACCCTCTACAACATAACCCCTACTTCAAATCCAAACTTAAAACCTACAACCTGATTTTGGACGGAATTACGGAACTACCAAGGATTATTATTCTATACAGCAAATTCTCTGGAAAACAACAGAAACCCGAAAACACCATCCAACCTGGAACTGAGTGAGTAATGTTTAGTCTGAAACTATATTTTATTTCCAAAAGCCAAGAAGAAAAATACACAACATTACTTTATAAGGACTGAATTCTAACATAACTCTGCCAAGCTTGATACAGCTTCAACTAGCACTGACGTGTCAAGTGAGAGGTGTCAATGCCCATTAGCCCAACAATGGCAGGAGAGTCACACAGTCTACCCCAACCAAATGGAGAGGCCTTAGAAGCTGCCTCCCGCTGTTCAGAGGTAATTAAAATACAGTACCCTGTGCATGTAAAGAATGATAAGGCAAGAAAAGATTACAAAATGAAGCTCCTTATGGAAAATCAAGAGACACTTTTTGCTGACTATTACAAAAATGGGAACATCAGCAGTAATGGTACAGGGTAACCCCAAACAGTTTCAGCTGGACTTTCACCTAATCAAAGAATTAGCCCAGCAGGAGAAGCTCTCCCTTGATAAAGATACCCCCACCCCGAGCGGGTCAGACCAGACCTCTTCATTATGTACCCCACAGACAAGCAGCCCCCAGCGGAGAGTCAACCTCCCAGCACAGATTACCACTCCCTCATTGAAATGAAGGACAAATTCACCCAGCTGGAGGTAAGGCAGGTGGAGCTGGAACAGCAGGTGATTACACTTCAGTCAGCACAGACCCAGACAACAGTCCAGCACAACAACACCCCCTTAACCAGACCCGGAATGCTGGAGTTCGAGAGAGACATATCTGCACTCTGGACAGTGGTGAGACAACTTCAACAGGAGAAAGAGCAGGATCAAGAGAAGAACAGAGCACAAGAAGAGAGGATCAGACTGCTGGTGGAGGAGAGGTTGAGGGGGATGGAGGAGAGGGTGAGAGGGACGGAGGAGAGGTTGAGGGGGACTGCGTGTGACAGAGAACAACCCACTAGAGAGGTGGCCACCCCCACAGAGAAGCCAGCAGAACAGCCCACCTCAGCACCCGACAAAAGTCTCGACACCACAGCAGAACAGTCCACACCAGACCCTGACCATAGAGTCGACATCGCAGCAGAACAGACAAATGAAGAACCCCAAGCCCAGCGGCTCTCACCCCCTCTGAGCACCCCCCCTGTCAGCCACCCTGATAGCCCTTCTGACAACCCCCCCACACCCACTGAGGACAAACACAAGACACAGATTGTACTACTTATGGACTCAAATGGGAAATATATAGAAGAAAAAAAACTTTTTCCCAAACACAGTGTGTCTAAACTCTGGTGTCCAAACACCCAGCGTGCCCTCGACCTTCTGTCTGAGGACCAACTATGCTCACCTAGCCACATAATAATACACACAGGCACAAACGACCTGAGAGCACAGCAGGAAAGGGTGGCCACAGCACTGAAGGGAGTGATTGAAAAGGCTTCTTATACTTTCCCCAACGCACAAGTGGTTATCTCCACCCTGCTACCACGAAAAGACTTCCACCCTGTCACAATACAGCGGGTAAACGCAAGTATTTCTCGTGACTGTGCCTCAAAACCAAATGTTTTCCTGGTCCACCACTCCACCCTGGACTTGAACAGCCTCTATGACCAGGTCCACCTCTACAAGGCAGCAGTGCCCACCTTTGCCCGAACTCTAAAGGACATCGCTCTCAAACGTATCCCCAACACTTCACACAGGAGCAACAGATCAATAGACACCCCACCCAGACCAGCGAGACACCCTCCCAGACCTGCAGGACCCCCCCCCTGGACCTACACATAGAGAACCCACGCCAAGAGGAATTACATCCAGACCACAGCACCCCCAGACACATCCACACCCCCACCCCAACCAATCAACACCCCCCCACGTCAACCATGCCCACACCCCATTTAGGCCCCCTCAGATCAGACCTATGCCACTCCTGCCCACCCCATGCACCCCAACCCCGCAAAGAGGGCCTCAACATGGAAGCCACACATACGCCCAGGTAGTGAGCGGGCAAACAGTCCCAAACACTCTCACACTCGCCCAAGCAAATGGCATGTACCAGATGCTCAGCAGGCTCTGCTCACACTTACTGGCCTGAGGACAAACCACGACCAACAACATTGGACACTCTATGGAACAAAAAGCCTTCACTATATCATCCTGGAATATCCAAGGCCTGAGGTCATCTGCCTTTGGCCTAAAGAGCAGAAACCCAGACTTCACAAAAGAAATCGGTAATACAGACATTGTCATCCTGCAAGAAACCTGGTATAGAGGAGACGGACCCACTGGTTGCCCTCTAGGTTACAGAGAGCAGGTAGTCCCATCCACCAAACTACCAGGAGTGAAACAGGGAAGGGACTCAGGGGGTATGCTAATTTGGTATAGAGCAGACCTAACTCACTCCATTAAATTAATCAAAACAGGAACATTCTACATTTGGCTAGAAATTCAAAAGGAAATTATCCTAACAGAGAAAAATGTCCTCCTGTGTGCTACCTATATCCCCCCACTAGAATCCCCATACTTTAATAAAGACAGCTTCTCCATCCTGGAGGGGGAAATCAATCATTTCCAGGCCCAGGGACATGTACTAGTCTGTGGCGACCTAAATGCCCGAACCGGACAAGAACCTGACACCCTCAGCACACAGGGGGACAAACACCTGCCTGGAGGTGACAGCATTCCCTCCCACATATGCCCCCCTAGGCACAACTATGACAACAGAACCAACAAAAACGGGTCACAACTCCTGCAGCTCTGTCGCACGCTGGGTATGTACATAGTCAATGGTAGGCTTCGAGGGGACTCCTATGGTAGGTACACCTATAGCTCATCTCTTGGCAGTAGTACTGTAGACTACTTTATCACTGACCTCAACCCAGAGTCTCTCAGAGCGTTCACAGTCAGCCCACTGACACCCCTATCAGACCACTGCAAAATCACAGTCTACTTAAACAGAGCAATACTCAATCATGAGGCATCAAAGCCAAAGGAACTGAGTAACATTAAGAAATGCTATAGATGGAAGGAATGCAGTTTGGAAACCTACCAAAAAACAATTAGGCAACAACAAATTCAATCCCTTTTAGACATTTTCCTGGGTAAAACGTTCCACTGTAATAGTGAAGGTGTAAACTTGGCAGTAGAAAATCTTAACAGTATATTTGACCTCTCAGCTTCCCTATCAAATCTAAAAATCTCAAATAGAAAACCGAAGAAAATTAACAATAATGACAAATGGTTTGATGAAGAATGCAAAAATCTAAGAAAGAAATTGAGAAACCTGTCCAACCAAAAACATAGAGACCCGGAAAACCTGAGTCTACGCCTTCACTATGGTGAATCACTAAAACAATACAGAAATACACTACGAAAAAAGAAGGAACAGCATGTCAGAAATCAGCTCAATGTAATTGAAGAATCCATAGACTCTAACCACTTCTGGGAAAATTGGAAAACACTAAACAAACAACAACACGAAGAATTATCTATCCAAAATGGAGATGTATGGGTAAACCACTTCTCCAATCTTTTTGGCTCTATAACAAAGAATAAAGAGCAAAAACATATACATGATCAAATACAGATCTTAGAATCAACTATTAAAGACTACCAGAACCCACTGGATTCTCCAATTACATTGAATGAGTTACAGGACAAAATAAAAACCCTCCAACCCAAAAAGGCCTGTGGTGTTGATGGTATCCTCAATGAAATGATCAAATATACAGACAACAAATTCCAATTGGCTATACTAAAACTCTTTAACATCATCCTTAGCTCTTGCATCTTCCCCAATATTTGGAACCAAGGACTGATCAGCCCAATCCACAAAAGTGGAGACAAATTTGACCCCAATAACTACCGTGGAATATGCGTCAACAGTAACCTTGGGAAAATCCTCTGCATTATCATTAACAGCAGACTCGTACATTTCCTCAATGAAAACAATGTACTGAGCAAATGTCAAATTGGCTTTTTACATAATTACCGTACAACAGACCATGTATTCACCCTGCACACCCTAATTGACAACCAAACAAACCAAAACAAAGGCAAAGTCTTCTCATGCTTTGTTGATTTAAAAAAAAGCCTTAGACTCAATTTGGCATGAGGGTCTGCTATACAAACTGATGGAAAGTGGTGTTGGGGGTAAAACATACGACATTATAAAATCCATGTACACAAACAACAAGTGTGCGGTTAAAATTGGCAAAAAACACACACATTTCTTCACACAGGGTCGTGGGGTGAGACAGGGATGCAGCTTAAGCCCCACCCTCTTCAACATATATATCAACGAATTGGCGCGGGCACTAGAAAAGTCTCACCCTACTAGAATCTGAAGTCAAATGTCTGCTGTTTGCTGATGATCTGGTGCTTCTGTCACCAACCAAGGAGGGCCTACAGCAGCACCTAGATCTTATGCACAGATTATGTCAGACCTGGGCCCTAACAGTAAATCTCATTAAGACCAAAATAATGGTGTTCCAAAAAAGGTCCAGTCACCAGGACCACAAATACAAATTCCATCTAGACACTGTTGCCCTAGAGCACACAAAAAAACTATACATACCTTGGCCTAAACATCAGCGCCACAGGTAACTTCCACAAAGCTGTGAACGATCTGAGAGACAAGGCAAGAAGGGCATTCTATGCCATCAAAAGGAACATACATTTCAACATACCAATTAGGATTTGGCTAAAAATACTTGAATCAGTCATAGAGCCCATTGCCCTTTATGGTTGTGAGGTCTGGGGTCCGCTCACCAACCAAGACTTCACAAAATGGGACAAACACCAAATTGAGACTCTGCACGCAGAATTCTGCAAACATATCCTCCGTGTACAACGTAGAACACCAAATAATGCATGCAGAGCAGAATTAGGCCGATACCCACTAATTATCAAAATCCAGAAAAGAGCCGTTAAATTCTATAACCACTTAAAAGGAAGCGATTCCCAAACCTTCCACAACAAAGCCATCACCTACAGAGAGATGAACCTGGAGAAGAGTCCCCTAAGCAAGCTGGTCCTGGGGCTCTGTTCACAAACACAAACACACCCTACAGAGCCCCAGGACAGCAGCACAATTAGACCCAACCAAATCATTAGAAAACAAAAAGATAATTACTTGACACATTGGAAAGAATTAACAAAAGAACAGAGCAAACTAGAATGCTATTTGGCCCTACACAGAGAGTACACAGCGGCAGAATACCTGACCACTGTGACTGACCCAAAATTAAGGAAAGCTTTGACTATGTACAGACTCAGTGAGCATAGCCTTGCTATTGAGAAAGGCCGCCGTAGGCAGACATGGCTCTCAAGAGAAGACAGACTATGTGCTCACTGCCCACAAAATGAGGTGGAAACTGAGCTGCACTTCCTAACCTCCTGCCCAATGTATGACCATATTAGAGAGACATATTTCCATCAGCTTACACAGATCCACAAAGAATTCGAAAACAAATCCAATTTTGATAAACTCCCATATCTACTGGGTGAAATTCCACAGTGTGCCATCACAGCAGCAAGATTTGTGACCTGTTGCCACGAGAAAAGGGCAACCAGTGAAGAACACACACCATTGTAAATACAACCCATATTTATGCTTATTTACAGTGCCTTGCGAAAGTAATCGGCCCCCTTGAACTTTGCGACCTTTTGCCACATTTCAGGCTTCAAACATAAAGATATAAAACTGTATTTTTTTGTGAAGAATCAACAACAAGTGGGACACAATCATGAAGTGGAACGACATTTATTGGATATTTCAAACTTTTTTAACAAATCAAAAACTGAAAGATTGGGCGTGCAAAATTATTCAGCCCCCTTAAGTTAATACTTTGTAGCGCCACCTTTTGCTGCGATTACAGCTGTAAGTCGCTTGGGGTATGTCTCTATCAGTTTTGCACATCGAGACAACTGTAATTTTTTCCCATTCCTCCTTGCAAAACAGCTCGAGCTCAGTGAGGTTGGATGGAGAGCATTTGTGAACAGCAGTTTTCAGTTCTTTCCACAGATTCTCGATTGGATTCAGGTCTGAACTTTGACTTGGCCATTCTAACACCTGGATATGTTTATTTTTGAACCATTCCATTGTAGATTTTGCTTTATGTTTTGGATCATTGTCTTGTTGGAAGACAAATCTCTGTCCCAGTCTCAGGTCTTTTGCAGACTCCATCAGGTTTTCTTCCAGAATGGTCCTGTATTTGGCTCCATCCATCTTCCCATCAATTTTAACCATCTTCCCTGTCCCTGCTGAAGAAAAGCAGGCCCAAACCATGATGCTGCCACCACCATGTTTGACAGTGGGGATGGTGTGTTCAGCTGTGTTGCTTTTACGCCAAACATAACGTTTTGCATTGTTGCCAAAAAGTTCAATTTTGGTTTCATCTGACCAGAGCACCTTCTTCCACATGTTTGGTGTGTCTCCCAGGTGGCTTGTGGCAAACTTTAAACAACACTTTTTATGGATATCTTTAAGAAATGGCTTTCTTCTTGCCACTCTTCCATAAAGGCCAGATTTGTGCAATATACGACTGATTGTTGTCCTATGGACAGAGTCTCCCACCTCAGCTGTAGATCTATGCAGTTCATCCAGAGTGATCATGGGCCTCTTGGCTGCATCTCTGATCAGTCTTCTCCTTGTATGAGCTGAAAGTTTAGAGGGACGGCCAGGTCTTGGTAGATTTGCAGTCTTCTGATACTCCTTCCATTTCAATATTATCGCTTGCACAGTGCTCCTTGGGATGTTTAAAGCTTGGGAAATCTTTTTGTATCCAAATCCGGCTTTAAACTTCTTCACAACAGTATCTCGGACCTGCCTGGTGTGTTCCTTGTTCTTCATGATGCTCTCTGCGCTTTTAACGGACCTCTGAGACTATCACAGTGCAGGTGCATTTATACGGAGACTTGATTACACACAGGTGGATTGTATTTATCATCATTAGTCATTTAGGTCAACATTGGATCATTCAGAGATCCTCACTGAACTTCTGGAGAGAGTTTGCTGCACTGAAAGTAAAGGGGCTGAATAATTTTGCACGCCCAATCTTTCAGTTTTTGATTTGTTAAAAAAGTTTGAAATATCCAATAAATGTCGTTCCACTTCATGATTGTGTCCCACTTGTTGTTGATTCTTCACAAAAAAATACAGTTTTATATCTTTATGTTTGAAGCCTGAAATGTGGCAAAAGGTCGCAAAGTTCAAGGGGGCCGAATACTTTCGCAAGGCACTGTATTTTATCTTGTGTCCTTTACCATTTGTACATTGTTAAAACACTGTATATATATAATATGACATTTGTAATGTCTTTATTGTTTTGAAACTTCTGTGTGTGAAATGTTTACTGTTAATTTTTATTGTTTATTTCACTTTATATATTCACTTTATATATTATCTACCTCACTTGCTTTGGCAATGTTAACACGTTTCCCATGTCAATAAAGCCCTTGAATTGAGAGAGAGAGAGAGAGAGAGAGAGAGAGAGAGAGAGAGAGAGAGAGAGAGAGAGAGAGAGAGAGAGAGAGAGAGAGAGAGAGAGAGAGAGAGAGAGAGAGAGAGAGAGAGAGAGAGAGAGAGAGAGAGAGAGAGAGAGAGAGAGAGAGAGAGTGACAGGAAATGTTACTAGATATAGAGTAATGTTACTATATAATAGTAATGCAGCCCCTTCTTGTAAATGAGGCTTGACATCTCCCCAGCCTTGATATCCAGACATCAGAATATTTATGTAGGGAACTTATACAGACCACTCTTCCTAATGATGCTTACTCTCTCTGGTAAAGAGGAGGAGAATGATTGGAGGGAGGATGAGAGTGTAACTTCTGCTTCCAACTCGCACTCTCAAGCACGTAGATCCCCTGAACGCAGCTCACTTTCCAGCCCACTTTCCAGCTCACACTCACTCTCCAGATCCCAATCACCTGAATTCTGATCACCTGTTCACACACCTGTATGTCATTATCACACACTATTTAGTTCAGTTCTTTGCACCCTGTTATTGTGAGGTATTGTTTGTTTTGTGACACACTTCTATTTGGAGAGCTGTTCTTCCCGTAATTGAATCCTCCCTTGTATGATAGTTTTTGCCCGCCTCACTAACGACACATTTAGCCTATTCCCTGTCTGTACTTTATCGGATTTCCTGTTATCTACCCATTGCCTGATCTCCCGGACGACGTTACTAGCCGTTTCCCTGCCTGTACTGTTGCCTTTTTGGACCCCCTCTGTATGACCTTCCGCCTGACCCTGGACCCAGCTACCTACCGCCTCCTGTGGTCCTTTACAAATAAACACCTGCTGCGCCCTGCGCTTGAAACCAGCACTCTGTCTCCCATCATGTTCATTGCAGAGAGATAAATTGAGCGACATAGGGAGAGAGGAAATTAAGAGAAAGAGTTGAAATAGCAGACTGAACTCCAGATGTCTGACTGCAGGCAAGGGCATCGATTAATGTGACCCACTCAAAAGACCATAGGCTATTTCATAGATGCAGAAAACACTACTTCCAGAGAGAGAAAGAGAGACATTTCAGAGATTTCCATCTGACTCAATCTACACCTTACCTTGCTCACTGAGGGAAATCACAAAAGAATACATAAACCATTCTTATATATGCACTTCACCTCAAACATATTCCTCGTTGTGTGTGTGTGTGTGTGTGTGTGTGTGTGTGTGTGTATGTGTATGTGTATGTGTATGTGTATGTGTATGTGTATGTGTATGTGGCTGTGGCTGTGGCTTTTACGCGCGTGCGTATTTGACTCGAGTGTCTGTGTGCGGCATGGGTATGTCAAATGCTTGGCTTTGTGATGAGCGCATAGTGTGCGTCCTTCCCAGCCTGTGCGCGACAAGAAAAAAGGTTTACTGTTAACGGGAAAGTAAACACGAATATGGAGAACGAAGACCATTTCAATCCCAAAGCTTTTCACCTGTAACTCAAATTACAAAACTTTCTTGTCCATTTGGGAGAGAGAAGTGCGTAAATCTGACAAGTGAGACGGTCAACAGAAGAAAGTAACTAGACTGTTTTTACTACTGCGATATTCTCCCAGATCAACATTCCATTCACTTTCTTTTTTCGGTTACTATCAACATATTTGGGGGTTTATAACCCTCAGCATCAAAGCTAAACCCCAGAAGATGGTTTTGTTGTGAAACGATCACACAAGGTTAGGCTACTGGGAATATCTCTATTTATTCTTCAAATATAATATTTATTATTTTAGCTATTACTATTTGGATTATTACTCTTTCAACACAAAATATCCGATCTAAAGATGGACTCGTTTTTGAACACCACGGATAACTACCTTTCCATTAACGCCACTAACGGCTCCGGTTTGAACGACACAGAGGGATATAACCAGTTCGTGCAGCCGATCTGGCAGATCGCTCTCTGGGCCATCGCCTACTGCAGCATGGTGTGCGTCTCGGTGATCGGTAACCTGGTGGTCATCTGGATCATCCTCGCGCACAAACGCATGAGGACCGTGACCAACTACTTCCTGGTAAACAAACACATGTAAAATGATAAAGAACGAGAGAGCTAGGACAGACGTTATGTAATCATTTCCAAATTAATGTATTTTATTTTTAAAATATCACCAGTGAATGTGAACTTTGTTTGTGTGTCCGTTGTCTTTCTCCTCCCAGGTGAACCTAGCCTTTGCAGAGGCATCTATGTCTGCCTTCAACACAGTGATAAACTTTGCATACAGCATCCATAACGAGTGGTACTTTGGTTTGGGCTACTGTCGGTTCCATAACTTCTTCCCCATTGCAGCAGTCTTCACCAGCATATACTCCATGACCGCCATAGCACTGGAAAGGTGAGCTGTGTGTGTGTGTGTGTGTTCGTGCATGGGTGCACTCTACTGTGTGTTTGTTTTCACTAGAATCTACTCTATGACTGCCATAGCTCGGAACCGGTAAGCGGCCCTAAATGCTGTAGAGATCCCTTCTCCAACCCTGCTTCTCTCTCATATAATGTCATCAGTATGTCGCCACAGCCTCAGTGTGTGAGAGCTGCGTTTTCCTTCACATCATCCCTGCTCCTCTCCCTTCCATCCTTCCAACACCGTCCATCATTCTGGGCTCACTGTCAGAACACAGATCCCCTTTCTTCAGTGTGTCAGAACAATCTGAACATTCTTGCATTAGTGAAGTAGAGAGAGAAAGAGAGCAGCCCTTCCCCCAGATGACCCCAGGCTCCCCGGGAGTGTAAACAACAGGTGTGTTTGTAAACCGCTGTGTCTGAAGAGGATCGATTTTACCTCAACAGGCAGAGAAAGAGAGAGATAGAGAGGGAGGCAGGGATAGGGAGAGTGAGAGAGAGGGGGAGAGAACAAATGGGAAGGGGTGATAATCAAGAGGGAAGGAGAGGGGAAGAGAGGAAGAGAGGAGGAGAAGGGGTGGAAGGGATTAAGGAGAGAAAGGGCGACGGGAGAAGAAGAGAGAAACGGCGAAGAAAGAGAGGAAGGAAGATGATAGTTTTGGCATCACCCCATCTCCTTGTCTTGATTAGAAAAGTAAATCACATCAGTGAAGCAACACAACGAGAGGAGAAGATGAGAGAAGGAGAGGAGGGTAGAGGAGGCGAGGAGGAGAGGAGGGTAGAGGAGGCGAGGAGGAGAGGAGAGGATGAGAGAAGGAGAGGAGGGTAGAGGAGGCGAGGAGGAGAGGAGGCGAGGAGGAGAGGAGGGTAGAGGAGGCGAGAAGGAGAGGAGAAGGATCAGATACACTCACATCAACTCTGCATGATTACCTTTCATTAGAGCTTGGAGGAACACACACACAGTGCAGTGTCTCTTCTCCATCTGTCACCAGAATGTAGCTGTTGTGCTAAAGAAGTTGAACTATCAGTAATTGCCAATTAAATTAAACCAGTGGAATGTAAAACTAATCGGAGCCATGTCTGTATCCCCTGGTGTCCCCTCAGTAGCGAGCGTGTGTGTATATATAAATGTGTGTCTGTGTTACAGTAATGTGCCTGTGTGTATAGCAGTGTGTGTGTGTGTGTGTGTGTGTATAACAGTGTGCGTGTGTGTATAACTGATTACTATGTGTGTGTATTACTGATCTGTGTGTATTACTGACCTCTCTCTGTGTGTGTGTGTGTGTGTGTGTGTGTGTGTGTGTGTGTGTGTGTGTGTGTGTGTGTGTGTGTGTGTGTGTGTGTGTGTGTGTGTGTGTGTGTGTGTGTGTGTGTGTGTTACTGATCTCTGTGTGTGTGTGTATATTACTGATCTGTGTCTGTGTAGTACTGATATCTGTGTGTGTGTATTACAGTGTGTGTGTGTGTGTGTGTGTGTGTATTACTGACCTCTGTGTGTCAAAATCGAATTAAAATCAAATCAAATTGTATTTGTCACATGCTTCATAAACAACAGGTGTAGAATAACAGTGAAAGGCTTACGGGCCCTTCCCAACAATGCAGAGAGAAAGATACAACAACAAAATAGTGACAGGAGGATTAAATACACACTGAATAATGAGTAACAATGACGGGAAAGTGAGTGTGTGAGTGTGTGTTAGAGAGAGCATATGTGCGTGTGTGTGTATGAATGTGTGTGTGTATGAGTGTGTGTGTGTGTGTGCGTGTGCGTGTGTGTGTGTAGAGTCTCATGTTTGTGCATAAAGTCAGTGCAAGAGAGTTAGTGCAACAATTAAAATCCCACATGTGTGTGTGTGTAACTAGTCACTTTGTGTGTGTTTTTGTGTGTGTTCCAGGTACATGGCTATCATCCACCCCCTGAGGCAGAGGTTGTCTTCAGCAGAGACCCGTGTAGTGATCGGAGGGATCTGGGTGTTAGCTCTACTATTGGCCTTCCCCCAGTACTACTACTCAGCTACTGACCAGCTGCCTGGTAGGACTGTTTGTTACATCCAATGGCCTGAATACACCAATGACACAACCATGGACTTCAAAAAGATGTGAGTACTGACACACACACATACACACACACACAAAGGTGTTTGAAGGAAGCGTAATCTTCAGGAGGTTCACTACACATTAGAGAATAAACTGAATTATTTTCTGTCTGTAGAATCTGATTCACTACTCACATCCTTTTTCTGTCTCCCAACTTCTGGATGAATAGGCCGAGCGTCTTTCTGCTGTGTGTCTCCTTGTAATGTAGCGTCCTAGTGGAATGATTCATGAATCTATCCAACCTCTATTAGTCAGGAGACTGATTTAGAACCAAACAGATAACAGGTGTTCAGTCTGTGGGGGTTATTTGTTATGAATAACCTCTGTTAGACAGAGGTCCTCGGACTTCAAGGACTTTCAGTAATTGCATTGTTATTACTGTTTTTCTGTTTTGTTGTGTTGTTTATTGATGCTGTGTGATCATCTCTATATATATATAGCATTTTATTTATCACACAGAAAACAAGACAATTCAAATCAATGATATATTAAAGAGATGAATAACCATCTTTAACAGTCTAGACTTCCTAGACAGCCATGTTCCAAACTGTGAAATATAAGTTGTTCTCTATGAATGATAACAGTTTGATATCATTAGTCAACAATGCAGCAATTAAAAAACACAGACTAGACGGTTTAGCTATTAAAAAGTTATTCACTCAGAATTGACTTTACTCATTTTCAGGGCTTTCAAAGTTAACGTGTACATTTGTTTTGGCGCCGTGAATTGCGTCTGTTTTTCCTTCCACGGATTGGTGCGTATGTCACGGGTCGTTTTTAACTACTCGCGAGCCGCTATTTTTTTGGTTTGATAACAAACAACATTGTTTAGCTAGCTAGCAACCTGATAACATGACCACTGACTAGGCTATGCACAAATGTAGATGGCACAGGACGAACTGAACAGGAATAGACTCCTCAATGAGATGCTTCAAAGGTGGGCTGCATTTGCAAGAGTGGGGTGTGTATGATTGTGTGAGAGAGGATGTGTGTTTCAAGTTTTTAATTGTCATGTGCACAGGGGTGGAACAGTACACAATTGAGTAAAAGTAAAGATACCTTAATAGAAAAGGAATCAAGTAAAAGTGAAAGTCATCCAGTAAAATAGTACTTTAGTAAAAGTCTAAAAGTATTTTGTTTTATATATACTTAAGTATCAAAGGTAAATGTAATTGCTAAAATATACTTAAGAATCAAAATGAAAAGTAAAAGTACATATAATTTCAAATTCATTATATTAAGCAAACCAGATGGCACCATTTTCATATTTGTTTTATTTATGGATAGCCAGGGGAACACTCCAACCCTCAGACATGATTTACAAACCAAGCATTTGTGTTTAGTGAGTCCGGAGGATCAGAGGCAGTAGAGATGACCAGGGATGTTCTCTTGATAATTGTGTGATTTGGACCATTTTCCTTTCTTGCTAAGCATTCCAAATGTAACAAGTACTTTTGGTGTCAGGGAAAATGAATGGAGTAAAAATTACATTCTTTTCTGTAGTGAAGTAAAAGTAAAAGTTGTCAAAAATATAAATAGTAAAGTCAAGTACACATACCCCAAAATACTACCTAAGTAGTACTTTACACCGCTGCATGTGCACTAGTACAGTGAAATGCCTTTCTTACTGGCTCTATCCAAACTCTTATATAGGTGTCATAACCAGCCATAAAATAACGCAATATATGTCACTACAGGTGTATGTCGGTCATGACAGTTTTATGACCATATTATGACAGGTTATGGTGCAGGTGTTAAATTTCAAGAACATTGATAAGAGGGAGTAGGCCTACTGAAACATTGATACGAGGGAGTAGGGCTGCTGAAACATTGATAAGAGGGAGTAGGTCTACTGAAACATTAATAAGAGGGAGTAGACTACTATAACATTGATAAGAGGGAGTAGACATACTGAAACATTGATAAGAGTTAGTAGACATACTGAAACATTGATAAGAGGGAGTAGGCCTACTGAAACATTAATAAGAGTTAGTAGGCCTACTGAAACATTGATAAGAGGGAGTAGGTCTACTGACACATTAATAAGAGGGAGTAGACTATTATAACATTGATAAGAGGGAGTAGGCATACTGAAACATTAATAAGAGGGAGTAGACATACTGAAACATGGATAAGAGGGAGTAGGTCTACTGAAACATTAATAAGAGGGAGTAGGCCTACTGAAACATTGATAAGAGGGAGTAGGTCTACTGACACATTAATAAGAGGGAGTAGACTATTATAACATTGATAAGAGGGAGTAGGCATACTGAAACATTAATAAGAGGGAGTAGACATACTGAAACATGGATAAGAAGGAGTAGGTCTACTGAAACATTAATAAGAGGGAGTAGGCCTACTGAAGCATTAGGAGCATTAATAGCTGTAGCTATATTAGTGTCTTGCGTGTTGTTTATGGTGAAAATGCTATTAAAACATTCTCATGTAGATCATTTGGTGTTTCCATCCCTTCAATGCATAGTATGCCTGTAACTCAATGCACTGCTTTTTAAATATATATATTTTTCTTTAGGGACAAATTTAGGGCAATTAACTAATGCCTTTAACTCGATTAATTCTTTGAATTGTTTGACAGCCCTACTAATTATTTGTCGTTATGGTCCTGACTTTTTCCTAGTTCTCTCAGGCCCGGATTCAATCTGATCGCAGGTTATAAGCATTGCGAATTTTAAAGGCAATTTTCCCCTCGTTCGTGGAGATCCCATTCCCAGGAAAACATTGCATATGCTGCACAATCTGAAATTCCCTTTAAAAGTCGTAATGCCTATAGCCCTCAATCGGATTGAATCCCAGCCTCACTCGTTTCACAGTTCTCTCTCTCTGTCCCGACATTTTCTCCTTCTCTCTATCACTCATTCTCTGTGTTTCTCTCTCTCCATCTACCCATGCTCTCCCCCGTGTGTGTGTGTGTGTTATTTAGTATTACCATTAGTCTCAGGTGTTCAGGGGAATGAAGTCATTTCCATAAGCAGCTAAGTCCCTGTAGTTCGTCTGATGTTAGGAGTTAGGGGCGAGGGCTTGATTTAGGCCTCTCTCTTCTGTCTTCCTCAGTAAATTGATTTCACATCTTTCAGTGAGAGCTGATCTTCTGGGCCGCTACTCCCTGTAGCAAGACTGATAAGGGATCAGCAGACATTGTGTGTGTGTACCTACGTTCGGAGGCAGAGATAAGGAATCAAATCAGAACAGGGTTGACTAGACGAGACCTGAGACCCCAGTCTAACAATCTCATTAGTGTGTGTGTGTGTGTGTGTGTGTGTGTGTGTGTGTGTCTCTGTCTGTGTAGGTACTCTGTGTCTGTGGTGTTGCTGTACTACTTCTTGCCGCTGTGCATTATGGGATGTGCCTACATGGTGGTGGGCTCGTCCCTGTGGGCGGGGACTATCCCTGGAGACTCCACCCACCGCTACCGAGAGCAGCTAATCGCCAAACGCAAGGTACACACACACACACACACACACACACACACACACACACACACACACACACACACACACACACACACACACACACACACACACACACACACACACACACACACACACACACACAAGCTCACAGGCAGAACACAATACCTGTATGTACACACACTCATGCATGCTTACACACAGCAGGGAACCTCTTAAGTGAATATTCTTAGGCAAATCCCTAAATTGCTTTTAACTGTCCCTCCCTCCCCCCTCCTTCTCTCTAGGTCGTGAAGATGATGATCGTGGTGGTGTGTACGTTTGCAGTGTGCTGGCTGCCTTACCACATCTACTTCCTGCTCCAGCAGTTCCACCCTGACCCCATGCAGCTGTTTGAGTGGCGCTACATCCAGCAGGTCTACCTGGCTGTCCTGTGGTTGGCCATGAGCTCCACCATGTACAACCCTATCATCTACTGCTGTCTCAATGACAGGTTGGTGACTGTACCTACCACAGGTGGCTGGTGGCACCTTCATTGTGGAGGATGGGCTCATACTAATGGCTAGAATGGAATGATAGGAGTGGTACCAAACACATGGTCTTTGATACCATTCCATTCGGTCCATTCCAGCCATTAATATTATATGTCCTCTCCTCACCAGCCTCCTGTGTACACACACAAGCGCAAACACAACAGGCATGTACACACACACACACACACACACACACACACACACACACACACACACACACACACACACACACACACACACACACACACACACACACACACACACACACACACACACACCTTCTCTCTCTCCCCATCTCTCTCTCTCTCTCTCTCTCTCTCTCTCTCACTCCCCCTCTCTCCCTCTTTCTCTCTCAACTCTCTCTCTGTTCAGATTCAGGGCAGGCTTTCAGCAGGTGTTCTGTTGGTGTCCGTGTGTTCCTGCCGCCTCCTACGAGGGACTGGAACTCAAGTCCACCCGCTACCTACAGACCCAGGTGTGTATAGATTCCCTCTTCTTTCTGTGTGTGTGTATTGTTTATTTAACTAGGCAAGTCAGTTAAGAACAAATTATTATTTTCAATGACGGCCTAGGAACAGTGGTTTAACTGCCTTGTTCAGGGACAGAACGACAGATGTTTTACCTTGTCAGCTCTGGGATTCGATCTTGCAACCTTTCAGTTACTAGTATGAGTGTGTATTTTTAAGTTCTGTCCCAATTATCTCTGTTTCCAGGTGAGTGTGTACCGGGCCAGCCGGATGGAGACCAGTATGTCAACAGTTCTGCAGCCCACTGAGGAGGAGCGCTGTGGGGCAGAGCAGCCAGCCAGCCCCCCTATCATCCAGACAACCATGGAGCTCACCTCCACCTCCAACGGCTCAGCCTCACGATCAGCCATCAACCCCCCCGACAGCCCTGCTTACTACGGCAGACATAACATGGACTAGTGGCCTAACAAACGCCTAACTGAATTAGTTGTCGTTTAATGTCACTTAACCCAGAACTAAAATGTTACGTCATTTGGTCAGCTGCTCGATTAGGTTCTAGTGGGAAGTGTGTTAGAAATGGAGATTTCCGTTTTGTCTCCACTCTCACAAAAGGAAAATCTCAGTCAATCCCTCCCACCCCCTTCTGATATTTTCACCGGTGGTTATCATCCGCCGAAGTAAAGCAGTTTAAGCACCGCCTTCACCCAATCCTGATATGTCCAAATAAACAGTGATGAAAACCCAAACCCCAGAACTAATGCTGCTCGTATCCCATATTATGCCGACAGGTGTACTGTACCAGTTATGTTTACTGTAGGTACTGTCCTGAGATTATACGTGGTTTAGTGCACTATAGCCTGGGCTAGTGCTCTATTCTCACACATTCTAATGCCGACATATTGGCTAGGGCTGCCTCAATTCGTTGGGGGATGGACTCTACAAGGTGTCGAAAACATTCCACAGGGATGCTGGCCCATGTTGACTCCAATGCTTCCCTTGCTTTTTGTGTGAGTGTTTTTGTGTGAGAGTCAGGCAGTGTGTTAATTTCTTCATACAAGTGTGTGTGTGTGTGTGTGTGTGTGTGTGTGTGTGTGTGTGTGTGTGTTTTTTTCCGGGAGGTGATGTGTGTTGGTTCAGCACCTGTTGTCAGGGATTACTGCTCAGAGACGACAATTTGAGGAGCAGTACTCTGTCTGCCTGGTCAGAGCAAAGGTCAGATATATATAGACAGGAGAGGAAAGAGGGGGACACAAATAGAGTCTAGAAGAGGGGGGAGGAGAGTAGAGGAAGAAAGGAGGGAAAACAGTGAGACGGGTCAGTTGAAAGAGAGGAGGATCAGAGTGAGAGGGGTCAGTAGGAAGAGAGGAGGGATCAGAGTGAGAGGGGTCAGTAGAAAGAGAGGAGGGATCAGAGTGAGAGGGGTCAGTAGAAAGAGAGGAGGGATCAGAGTGAGAGGGGTCAGTAGGAAGACAGGAGGGATCAGAGTGAGAGGGGTCAGTAGGAAGAGAGGAGGGATCAGAGTGAGAGTGGTCATTCAAAAGAGAGAAGGGATCAGAGTGAGAGTGGTCAGTAGGAAGAGACGAGGGATCAGAGTGAGAGGGGTCAGTTGAAAGAGAGGAGGGATCAGTGTGATAGTGGTAAGTAGGAAGAGAGGAGGGATCTGCGTGAGTGGTCATTCAAAAGAGAGGAGGGATCAGAGTGAGAGTGGTCATTCAAAAGAGAGAAGGGATCAGAGTGAGAGTGGTCAGTAGGAAGAGACGAGGGATCAGACTGAGAGGGGTCAGTGAGAAAAGAGAGGAGGGATCAGAGTGAGAGTGGTCAGTAGGAAGAGAGGGGGGGATCAGAGTGAGAGGGGTCAGTGAGAAAGGAGAGGAGGGATCAGAGTGAGAGTGGTCAGTAGGAAGAGAGGAGGGATCAGACAGAGGGGTCAGTGAGAAAAGAGAGGAGGGATCAGAGTGAGAGTGGTCAGTAGGAAGAGAGGAGGGATCAGACTGAGAGGGGTCAGTGAGAAAAGAGAGGAGGGATCAGAGTGAGAGTGGTCAGTAGGAAGAGAGGAGGGATCCGACTGAGAGGGGTCAGTGAGAAAAGAGAGGAGGGATCAGAGTGAGAGGTGTCAGTAGGAAGAGAGGAGGGATCAGAGTGAGAGGGGTCAGTGAGAAAAGAGAGGAGGGATCAGAGTGAGAGTGGTCAGTAGGAAGAGAGGAGGGATCAGAGTGAGAGGTGTCAGTAGGAAGAGAGGAGAGGTAGAGGAAAAACAGTATACTCTTCTGCCTCTCTAAGCCCCATCTGTATTATATTATATTAATATTTATGTAGTTATCTGTATTACCTCATCTGTTCACACACAGAGTATGGAGCAGGGCCATGGGGGGCTGTGTGTGTGTGTGTGTGTGTGTGTGTGTGTGTGTGTGTGTGTGTGTGTGTGTGTGTGTGTGTGTGTGTGTGTGTGTGTGTGTGTGTGTGTGTGTGTGTGTGTGTGTGTGTGTGCCGATATGTTACTTAGTATGTTACTTAGTATTTTATTTGGTCTGTTACTTAGTATTGTATTTAGTATGTTACTTAGTATGTTATTTAGAATGTTACTTAGTATGGTATTTAGAATGTTACTTAGTATGTTACTTAGTATGTTATTTAGAATGTTACTTAGTATGTTACTTAGTATGTTACTTAGTATGTTATTTAGAATGTTACTTAGTATGTTATTTAGTATGTTACTTAGTATGTTATTTAGAATGTTACTTAGTATGTTACTTAGTATGTGTCTAGGATTTAATGTGTATGTATAATGTACGTATGTTCTCTATATACATGCTTGGTTCACACAAACACTGGTACTTAAAATCTCTGCCACAGCTGGTGGCTGACGTATCACAGCCAGGTATGACATGCCAAGTGTCACTCAATGCCCAGGTGTGTGTGTGTGTGTGTGTGTGTCTTGCTTTGAACACCTGACTGAGCGTCCACCAACTGCTCCTTTCCTACAATGTGTGTGTGTATGTCTGAACAATGATGCATGCGCGCACACACACACACACACACACACACACACACACACACACACACACACACACACACACACACACACACACACCTGATTGTCATGCTTTGTTTCAGCTATCTGTGCATGAGGATAAGCGCCAGTGTGATTGATGCATGATTGTCACAAAAAAACTGGACATATCTGTGACCGTTTAATTTAGAAGGTAAACAAACTATTTCAACTGATTTACCTGAACTGAGAATATTATTTCCTCCATGATTGTCATGGCACACAATGTTTTATAAAGTATAGTCATTTTTATTTCTTCTTATTGAGTGTGTCCTGTGTTTACATAAATTAACATGAAAAGTGAAACAATTTAATGTGTTATGGAATGGTGACTCTGTACTGAATATACAGGTGTATCTATCTACGGTTTTGTTGTGCATCAAAATATGTTGCCCAGAGTTTTACAGTCTTCATGTTCGTGTTGTATTGAATGACATTGTAACCATGTCAGCGTCAGTGGTGTATAGGTGAGGACGGACTCAAGCGCAGGAAACAGAACTGAGTAAAAATAACGTACTTTACTCGGGAAAATAAACAGTACAATAAATCCACGTATTGATAACAAACCCTAACACACAAGACTAACACAAAACAGGAACAGTCACGCACAAAACATCATGGAAAAAGAGATGTGGATCGGTGGCAGCTAGAAAGCTGGTGACAACGACTGTCGAACGCTGCCCGAACAAGGAGAGGCACCAACTTCGGCGGAAGTCGTGACAGTACCCCCACCTTGATGCGCGGCTCCAGCAGCGCGCCGACACCGGCCTCGGGGACGACCCGGAGGACGAGACGCAGGGCGATCCGGGTGGAGACGGTGATATTCCTGTAGTAAGGAAGGGTCCAGGATGTCCTCCACCGGCACCCAGCATCTCTCCTCCACCGGCACCCAGCAGCTCTCCTCCACCGGCACCCAGCATCTCTCCTCCACCGGCACCCAGCATCTCTCCTCCGGACCATACCCCTCCCACTCCACGAGGTACTGAAGGCCCCTCGCCCGACGCCTAGACTCCATGATGGCTCGTACGGTATACGCCGGGGCCCCCTCGATGTCCAGAAGGGGCGGAGGAACCTCCCGCACCTCGGACTACTGGAGTGGACCAGCCACCACCGGCCTGAGGAGAGACACATGGAACGAGGGGTTAATACGATAATCAGGGGGTAGTTGTAACCTATAACATACCTCATTCAGTCTCCTCAGGACTTTAAATGGCCCCACAAACCGCGGACCCAGCTTCCGGCAGGGCAGGCGAAGGGGCAGATTTCGGGTAGAGAGCCAGACCCGGTCTCCCGGTGCATACACCAGGGCCTTACTGCGGTAACTCTCTCCACCTGCCCATTACTTTCGGGGTGAAACCCTGAGGTAAGACTGACCGAGACCCCCAGACGTTCCATGAACGCCCTCAAGACCATTGATGTGAACTGGGGCCCCGATCAGACACTATATCCTCAGGCACCCCGTAGTACCGGAAGACATGTGTAAACAGGGCCTCCGCAGTCTGTAGGGCCGTAGGGAGACCGGGCAAAAGAAGGAGACGGCAGGACTTAGAAAACCGATCCACAACGACCAGGATCGTGGTTCCCTTGTGACGGAGGAAGATCCGTCACAAAATCCACCGATAGGTGGGACCACGGCCGTTGTGGAACGGGTAGGGGTTGTAATTTCCCTCGGGTTAGGTGTCTAGGTGCCTTGCACTGAGAGCACACCGAGCAGGAGGAAACATACACCCTCACGTCCTTAGCTAAAGTGGGCCACCAGTACTTCCCACTAAGACAGAGCAGTGTCCGACCGATGCCAGGATGACCAGAGGAGGGTGACATGTGAGCCCAACTATGAACGCTAAGGAGGGATCAGGATGAGCCAACACAGGAGCCGAGGTAAACAGAGCCTTCAGTTGACAAAAGCTCTGTTCGCCCCAGCTGTCCACTGCAGTCGCACCGGTCCCCCCTTCAGCAAAGAGGTAATGGGAGCCGGTGGCAGCTAGAAAGCCGGTGACGACGACCGCCGAACGCCGCCCGAACAAGGAGAGGCACCAACTTCAGCGGAAGTCGTGACAGACCATTATAGTTTTCTACCTGACTGAAGTATGATTACATATTATTTACCATATCAAACAGTAGCTAGACATCATTCTGACAAAATAGTAAAAGTTGTGAATTATCTGAAGAATCCTGCTGATACACCACAAATAAACATATTTATGATACAGAAAACTTTCTAAAGTAGTAGATTATATCAAGATAAAATGAGGAACGTTAACTTGGAAAGTTGACGTTCTCTAAATGGCTGTCTTGACAGACATCCTAGCCTTTAGGACAATCCATTCCACAGGAGGACAGACTGTCTGTGTTCAGCATATCCATCAGTCTGATCAGAAAACTTGGAAAGTAGTGCAGTATATGGGGAAGGGACCTGACGACAACAACATGAGGAAAGTTAACTGTCTGTGAGTCCCAGACAATCCATTCCACAGGAGGACAGGCTGTCTGTATGGAGAGATGCTGTGAACAGCCCATCGATTCGTCTGATCAGTAAATCCATTCAAGTCTCTGTCTGTCTGTGTCTGTCTTGTCTGCCTGTCCATCTGTCTGTCAGTGTCTGTCTTGTCTGCCTGTCCATCTGTCTATCTGTGTTGGTCTTGTCTGCCTGCCCATCTGTCTGTCTGTGTCTGTCTTGTCTGCCTGCCCATCTGTCTGTCTGTGTCCGTCTTGTCTGCCTGCCCATCTGTCTGTCTGTTTCTGTCTGTCTTGTCTGCCTGCCCATCTGCCTGTCTGTCAGGTGGTCTCTGAGACGAGAACTCCACAGGAACAACAACTCCAGTCTCATTTTAGGTCTGCCAAAATTCAGTCAGTTGCTATTAAATCTAAACCGTCCCACTGATTTTATGGCAGTCTAAGTGAGCACACATTTTCATTTCAATTGATTGTAAATGAAATGAGGCTAATGTACACCATCTGGGACTGCATGTTCTGCCATGATGAGTGTGTCCGTTCGTGTGAGTTACAATAGTGATTGGGAGCTGATAGTGATTGGGAGCTGTTATGTTGTGTAAATGAAGAGGAGACCAGGCTGGTTGTTTCTACAGATATGACATTACTCCTGTGTTATTATTCAATAATGACAGATCCTTTTAGTGCTCCTCTGTGTTCAGACCAGACGGTGTGACAGAGCTGGTATTGAGGACGGGTGGGGGTCTTCTGTTTGGCTAGGCCAGGTTGTTATGGTTACAGCTACTCTATGTGAACCCATCTGCTTTAGTGTGTGAACACGTACTTGTGTATAAATTGCAGGTCATTTCCTATAGACATCCAGAGTTGAAGGAGAAGAGAGACAGGAAGCTGCCAATAGCTGAATATACTCAGCGGGCAGTTTATTAGGTACACCACTCTGTTCACAATGGTTCGCTCCTACAGACACTGAGTCACGTGGTTGTGGCTTGCTATATAAAGCAGGCAGATAGGCATCGAGGCATTCAGTTACTGTTCATCTAAACGTTAGAATGGGCAAGATGAGTGACATAAGCAACTTTGAGTGTGGTATGATCGTCTGTGCCAGGCGTGTCGATTCCAGTAGCTCCGAAGCAGTTGGCGTCCTGGGCTTTTCACGCACGACAGTTCTGGGTTAAGCAAGCTTACAGGCGGGCCATAAACAGGCAAATAACGGCGCAGTACAACAGTGGTCTGCAGAGCGGCATCTCGGAACACACAACTCATCTGTCTTTGTCACGGATGGGCTATTGCAGCAGATGACCACACCAGGTTCCACTCCGATCAGAAGCGGCTGCAGTGGGCACGCCATCACCAACACTAGATAATTGAAGAGTAGAAAAACATTGCCGGGTTCGACAAATCCAGTCAGGATTTGGCCAAACAGCTTGAGTCCAAGGCCCCATCCTGCCTGGTGTCAAAGGTACAAGCTGGTGGTGGTGGTGTAATGGTGTAGGGAATAGCACACTTTTGGTCCCTTGATACCAAATTAGCTACGTTTCTATGCCCCGAAGAATACAGTAGGAGGAGGCAATGGGGGGTCCGACACGGAACGAAATGGGTGTACCTAATAAACTGCAGCTCTCATATCAACGTGCCACATATAACAGCAACACATACACATGCACACACGAATACGTCAAAGCAAATACTGTCCGTCATTGGTTGACACCATACTTGATCATTGGAGAAAACGTCCACTAAATTAGTTGTTCTGTTATCGCTCTGTCCAATGCGTCATGTTGATATGTGCGTTGCTAGTGAATTACAAGTGCATTTTATAGCATAACCTGAAAACCAGGGATTGTGGCATCTGTGTGATGCAAACACAAACATATCTTCGCAAGAGTTTCTTTTCTAGTTTTTTTCAGACTGTTACTGTATCACCCACGCACCTGCACTTCAAGAGTGCAGGTGCAGGTGTCTGTTTATTCTGAACTGATGTTCACACTTCTAAAGCCTGTGGCAGAGCTGGGTGATATGGAGGGAGGGATGAAGGGATGGAGAATGGGTTCAGAAAGCGGGCAAGTTAAAATAACACACACCTGCATAGAGACACACCTGCAAGTATACACATAAACATGCACCTGCATGCACACAGAGGGGACAGACAGACAGACACTCAGATTAGCCAAAGGTTTAGCAGCTCTGAATGCTACCAGATGACTCACTCCTCCCCTCTTTCTTCCACATTATTTTTCTCTCCCTCCCGCTCTCTCTCTTCTGATCTCTCAGCTTTAATAGATTCCTTCCTCACTTGTTTAGCTGACTGCTGTCCTGTTTCATTCCTCTCTTTTAGACAATGTTTCCACGTTAACGGAGACTGCATTTATGGTAAATGCTGCATATGTCGGCTCAATCGGAAGTTAATTTTATATTTCTATATCTGAATCTGTAACGCTTAAGTTTTGCTCTCTTTCCCACATCCCTCTTTCTTTTGTCCCCTTCTGTCCTGTCCTCTCAGGCTGGCTCATCTTTTGTCCCCTTCTGTCCTGTCCTCTCAAGCTGGCTCATCTTTTGTCCCCTTCTGTCCTGTCCTCTCAGGCTGGCTCATCTTTTATCCCCTTCTGTCCTGTCCTCTCAGGCTGGCTCATCTTTTGTCCCCTTCTGTCCTGTCCTCTCAGGCTGGCTCATCTTTTGTCCCCTTCTGTCCTGTCCTCTCAGGCTGGCTCATCTTTTGTCCCCTTCTGTCCTGTCCTTTCAGGCTGGCTCATCTTTTGTCCCCTTCTGTCCTGTCCTCTCAGGCTGGCTCATCTTTTGTCCCCTTCTGTCCTGTCCTCTCAGGCTGGCTCATCTTTTATCCCCTTCTGTCCGGTCCTCTCAGGCTGGCTCATCTTTTGTCCCCTTCTGTCCTGTCCTCTCAGGCTGGCTCATATTTTGTTCATTGTTATATACTCTTCCAGACCCAGGCCCTCTCTCTCCATCTCTCTTTCTCCCTACCCCTCTCTCTCTCTCATTGGAAGAAATCAGACCATTATCAGTTTGTTTAAGGCCATCTCTGCCCTCGGTGTCACATCCATTTGAGAGGAAGAAGAGGAGAATGAGGACTGATTTTGTTCTTCAACAACAAGCATCTGTTTCACTCTGATTCCATCTAGTGGACCAAACTAAAACTGTCTAGTCTTTCTCTCTCTTACTCACACAACAGGTGCTGAACCAACACACATCACATCCCGGAAACACACACACACACACACACACACACTGTAGACTGTAAGAGATGACTGAATAATTAGGAAGATATTGACTAAATATCCCAAACCAATTTATAACAACAGCGTATCCTATCACTCCTACCAAATTTGAATTTTTCTAGGTGATCGCTGAGAGTTTGGACATTTTGGTCATGGAAGATGAGCTGGTGAGTGTGAATAGTGTATGGTATTCAACATGTGTTCTCTTATACAACCCTGAATGTGTTTTACCCTGTGAAGAGGGAGGACCAGAGAAGGTGTAGACTTTCACATTAGCCAAG
The DNA here is from genome assembly GCF_045791955.1 of Oncorhynchus clarkii lewisi. NCBI lineage: Eukaryota > Metazoa > Chordata > Actinopteri > Salmoniformes > Salmonidae > Oncorhynchus > Oncorhynchus clarkii. The sequence continues at coordinate 20,432,824 of NC_092151.1, read as the reverse complement.
ACAGTTACACAGCTGATTCAACGAGGGGCACTATTCAATCAGCATCACCGAAGTATCCCCGGAAGAGCAGCGAACAAATTAAAGGTCATTTCCAATTGAGCTGACATATGCAGCGTTTACCTGAATGCAGTGTCCGCAACCTCAGGAACATTTCCGTTTAATTGTCAATCGGCTATAAAGCAGCTCTTCAGTGCTACGAATTGAATAGAGCCCTTATAGATCTTATTTTTTGAAGACTATGATTAGGTGATAGTTGGATCAGGTGATACTGCTTTAGCTGGAGCAAAAGCCTGCAACTACACAACTGTTTGCAGATAAGACTGTATTTTGAACATGCAAATAAGAACAGTGTGAAGTAAAATCAACTAAATTTAACTTGAAACAGAACACAGAGAACATGTTGCAGAGGAGAGAGACGGGATCACATCACCTCCATAGCAGAAAACCTCCAGGACTCGGTTAGTAGATTTCCATCCCTCCATCTCACCCTCCTCACCCCCACCTGGTAGCAGTTGCTGCTCTGAGTTCAGCACCTGCCATAGACTGCTGTACATCTCTCTCTTTTCTCCCCCATCTCTTTCTCTCTGGTGTGTGTTTACAGTCAAAGCTCTTTGAGAGGAAGTGTGAATCGGTGGCTCGTTCCTACCGCAGGAAGAACATCAAGCTGATCGTTGGCATAGTGACCGCGGTGATCGTTATCATTGCCATGGTCATCGTCGTTCTGCTGACCACTGGAGTCATCCCGATGAAATAACACCAACCATACCACCCTGAGATTCTCACTGTATCTGTGATGCAACTCTTCCTGTGTGTTAGAAATCAATAAAAGAACACACTTCACACACGTAGCCTACATATTAAGCAAACACACTCGCATGCACACAAACACATCTAAAGCCTCATGGCTTATATTGTACTTTATCTCTTGCAAAGTCTTTGTACGTTTTACTCAATACTTTTACAGTTACCAGTTACCAGAGTGAAGATTTCTGTGCACACACACACACAAAAAAGGATCCAAACATTTCAAAGGTCCCTGTATGCGTGGCACTCAAGGGTACAGAAAGCACCTCCTTCTCCAAACAGCTAGGCTGCCCATGACAGCTGAAACAGAGCAGTACCTAGCCAATTGGTTTGCCCTAGTTTTTGTCAGGCCTGCAATCTGGAGGCCACGCACTGCAAGCCTGTGTATGTGGCCGAGACTGCCAAATATCAGCACCACCAGCTTGTACCTCCACCCAGGCTGTCTCAGCACCACGAGGGGCTGGTACTGAAGCAGCGTGTCACAAAAGGCCTGCTCCATGTAGCCGTCCAATCAGCACCTCCCCCGGACCTCCCCCACAAATATATCTGGTGTACACAGGAAAACACAACATCAAACCAGCTTCCTTTTACACAAGAATGTTTATGCATGTGTGCTGTTGGTGAGACGACTCAACAGGTCAACAAAGCGGCCAACAAAGAGGCCATGTCGTGCAGTGGGGGAGATCTTCGTGGGCTGTACTCAGCCTTTTCTCAGGGTAGTAAGTTGGTGGTCTGTTGATATCCATCTAGCGGTGTGGGGGCTGTGCTTTGGCAAAGTGGGTGAGGTTACATCCTGCCTGGTTGGCCCTGTCCGGGGGTATCGTCGGACGGGGGCATAGTGTCTCCCGACCCCTCCGGTCTCAGCCTCCAGTATCTATGCTGCAATAATTTGTGTCGGGGGGCTAGGGTCAATCTGTTATATCTGGTGTAATTCTCCTGTCTTATCTGGTGTCCTGAGTGAATTTAAGTATTCTCCCTGTAATTCTCTCTCCCGGAGGACCTGAGCCCTAGGACCATGCCTCAGGACGACCTGGCATGATGACTCCTTGCTGTCCCCAGTCCACCTGGCTGTGCTGCTGCTACAGTTTCAACTGTTCTGCCTGCGGCTATGGAACCCTGACCTGTTTACCGGACGTGCTATCCTGTCCCGGACCTGCTGTGTTCGACTCTCTCTATCGCACCTGCTGTCTGGAACACTGAATGCTTGGCTATGAAAAGTCAACTGACATTTACTTCTGAGGTGCTGACCTGATGCACCCTCTACAACCACTGTGATTATTATTATTTGACCCTGCTGGTCATCTATGAACGTTTGAACATTTTGGCCATGTACTGTTATAATCTCCACCCGGCACAGCCAGAAGAGGACTGGCCACCCCTCAGAGCCTGGTTTCTTCCTTGGTTTCTGCCTTTCTAGGGAGTTTTTCCTAGCAACTGTGCCTCTACATCACTTGCTGTTTGGGGTTTTAGGCTGGGTTTCTGTATATCATTTTGTGACATCGGCTGATGTAAAAGGGCTTTATAAATACATTTGATTTATTGCTAGAAATGTACAAATCCTTGTTTGAACAGCAGCCATTCACAACATGGGCAATGAACTCCATTACATTTGACTCATGTAGAATACAAAGTGGGTAATTGTTTGCAGGGTACCAGAGTGATAGATTATATTTTGTTGCAGCCTCGCCTTAACAGTAAAGGTGAGAATGCCCTCACCAACGGCAGCATTCTGGTATATGGAATGGGAGACAGTGGTCAACACAGTCCAGAGTTGCGGTACCTGCATCCATCTGATACCAAGAAGTGTTGTCCTGGATGTAGGATGAGATGTTCAATCACGGGTTACAGAAGCCTCCACAACACCACCACAATCTGCCACAACTGGATCAGTTTGCATATCAGCCTGTGTCCACCTGAACTCTACTCCAGTTGAACAGGACCGGACAGTCTGACCACACTCCAAAGCCCGCAGCATGATTGTCCAATTTGACACTGGCCTTCCTCCTGAAGCCCAGGAAGTTGTCCTCAGTGTCACTGGCCAGTGGAACCTTCCTCCTCCGTAGGTCCAGGAGGAGGGAGGCTCAGGTTGACTGCCACATGGTCACTGTTGAGTATGTTCAACAGGTGAGTCAGTCTGGTAGCAGCGTAAATCCACTCAATAGTCATGACACCTAAACCCCACTCTCTTTGGCTCAGGAAGACATCCCGTGTTGTGTGTTGAAGCAGAGCCACTTTCTCACCACTTGAACAGTTTTGTTATTCATTTCCCTCAGAACCTTGTGGGAGATGCATAGATTCAAATGTGCTAGGGCCACCTCTCTCACAGCTTCTAGCTTCATGACCACAGGCAGAGGGAAATGTCAATCATATCAAGCCTGGTTGAATACTCATGGACAAGCTCCTGTTCCCCCCCTCCCCCCAGCAACATTAAACAAGATCACTATATGTTTCATGACGAGTGTAAACGCTGATTGGTTTATTCATTAGTGTTAATGTTGGGGGCTTATCAGTTTTAGACTTGTACCAGTGTACCTCTGCTGCATCTTTCATAGAACACTGCATATCGTCTTTCACTTCCAGCCCAAACCATTTCAAAAAGTCATCACAGAGAGATGTTTGTCATTTCCCTGAACAGAAGAGGCCACCTTCTGATGTAAAATACCACAGGAGACCAAACCAGTAGTAGAAGTACTGTATACCTATTCCAGGCACATTTATTTATTATTTAAGAAAGAGTTATTCATAATTTTCACCACTAAAGGAGTCTACAAGGAGTATGAGGCAGCAAATCCACATTTCACATTATCAATCTCATTCAAAGGTCCTGTGTGCTGAGAAAGCACACAGTGAAATGCAGAGGACAGAAACAGCCCAATTCCAAATGGACCCCTGGCACCTAGCATTGGATGCCTCGGCATCACTCACATTAAGAAGTGAAAGCCTGTGACAGAGGCTGGCTAGCCCCTAACCTGGAGCATTTTCTGTATGGTAAAAATCCAGAGAACAATATGGAGCTATCACAGCTATCCAATCCTCTCAAATCTACATCTGCACGGAGTGCCAAGGGGTTAGAGGTCAATTTCGGATTGGGCCAAGGAAACATCTCCAATTAAAAAGGCAGAGGTAAGGTGTAGTAAAACCCCAGACAGAGTAATTTCCGGGGATAGGTAGGCCAGAGATGGCTGTTATGGGGCAGTTTCCGGTCTGTGTAAGTGGGCGTACCCTCTCAAGACCATTTTTGCACGTGCTCAAGTTGGAAAGCATGCCCATGCGAAAGAGGGAACGCCCACTTACACAGAAAAGAACCTTGACAATTTTTTTCATGAGTCATCTTCATTAGAGAGAGCTAGAGTTCCTTATTTAAATGGCTCAATTGTAATTGTAACCTCAATAGTCATTATTGGTGCCTAAGACATACCTAATTTGATCTGAATTAGGTGTTATTCACCACATGCAAAAAAACAGGGTTAGGTCAATTCAGAAAGTACACCAAATTCCATTTCCACATTTTCCTCATTGAAAAGCATGGGAATTTCAGTGTACTTCCTGAATTGACTGAAATTAAAATACAATTGACCACAACTCTGGCAAAAAATATAATTGCATCTCAGTTATCTCAAATAACAGTAGACTTTGGTTATTTTGTCTGGTGAGCTATTGTAGAATGAAGTTGCCTCTAGATGCTGATTTAGGGTCAGTTTTGCATTTCTCCCCGTAATGGCTAAGGTTTGCCGATCTTAGATCTGTGCATGTAGGCAGCTGCTACCAGGAGTAAAGTAAGAGAGGAAAGCAGAAGAATACATATCTACACTTATCAAAAATATAAACACAACATGTAAAATGTTGATCCCATGTTTCATGAGCTGAAATAATAGATCCCGGAAATGTTCCATACACACAAAAAAAATGTATTTCTCTAATTTTGTGCACAAATTCATTTACATCCCTGTTAGTGAGCATTTATCCTTTGCCAAGATCATCCATCCATCTGACAGGTGTGGCGTATCAAAAGGCTGATTAAACAGCATGATCATTAAAACAGGTGCACCTTGTGCTGGGGACAATAAAAGGCCACCGAAATGTGCAGTTGTCACACAACGCCACAGATGTCCCAGGTTGAAGGAGCATGCAATTGACATGCTGACATTAGGTATGTCCACCAGAGCTATTGACAGATAATTGAATCTTAATTTCTCTACCATAAGCTGACTCAAACATCATTTTAGAGAATTTGGCAGTACGTCCAATCGGCCTTACAACCGCAGACCACATGTAACCATGTCAGTCCAGGACCTCCGCACCCGCCTTCTTCACCTGCAGGATCATCGGAGACCAGCCACCCAGCTGATGAAACTGTAGGTTGGCGCCACAGGAGGTTGGTGGCACCTTAATTGGGGAGGACGGGCTCATGGTAGTGGCTGGAGCGGAATTAGTGGAATGGAATCAAATATATCAAACACATGGTTTCCATGTGTTTGATGCCATTCCATTAGCTCCGTTCCAGACATTATGAGCCTTCATTGGTTTGCACAACTGAAACATTTCTGCACAAACTGTCAGAAATTGTCTCAGGGAAGCTCATCTGCATGTTCGTCATCCTTACTAGGGTCTTGATCTGACTGCAGTTTGGCATCATAACAGACTTCAGTAGGAAAAAGTTCACCTTCAATGGCCACTAGAGAGGTGTGCTCTTCACATATGAATCCCAGTTGACTGTACCAGGAAGAAGGCAGAAAGCGTGTTCAGCTTCGTGTTGGCGAGTGCGTTGCTGACGTCAACGTTGTGAACAGAGTGCTCCATGGTGGCGGTGGGGCTATGGTATATGCAGGCAGAAGCTACAGACAACGAACACAATTGTATTTTATCGATGGCAATTTGAATAGATACAATTTGAAGAGATACAGTGATGAGATCCTGAGGCCCATTGTCGTGTCATTCATCTGCCGCCATCACCTCATGTTTTAGCATAATGCACAGCACCATGTCGCAAGGATCTGTACAAAACTCCAGGAAGCTGAAAAAGTCCCGGTTCTTCCAATGTCTGCATACTCAGACATGTCACCCACTGAGCATGTTTGGGATGCTCTGGATCGACAGCGTGTTCCATACCCCGCCAATATCCAGCAACTTCAAACAGCCATTCATGAGTGGGACAACATTCCACAAGCAAAAGCCTGATCAACTCTATGTGAAGAAGATGTCATGCTTCACGAGGCAAATGGTGGTCACACCAGATAATGAGTGGTTTTCTGACCCACGCTCCTACTTTAAAATAAAAAAATGTTGGGGGTATTTGTGACCAACAGACGCATGTCTGTACTCTCATCATATGAAATTAATAGATTAGGGCCTAATTAATGTATTTCTTATATATGAACTGTAACTCGTGAAATTCTTTGAAATTGTTGCATTTATATTTTTGCTCAGTGGATTCCTACAGCATTTCAGGACACATGATACTGCGAGGAAATGCAAGGATAAGAGAGACGAGCGATTCACAACAAAACAAAAACTGGATGCAGTGATGTCCCATGACGATCCTCATTGGAGGGTTGGGTGGGACACCGGAGTGGTCCTGCCTTTCCCTTTCGACTCGTAAGTCGTAAACAGAACCTAAGTCCAGAGCCTCTACAGGAGCAGACGCAGGACCTGCTGAGAATCGTACCAGGTGAGAACCGGACCAATTGAGGTGTAGGCAGGCAGACACCAGCCCAGGCCTGAGGGAGTTCATGGCTCACCCACACGCACCTGTTCAAAAGGTTGGGGTCACTTAGAAATGTCCTTGTTTCTTTAGAAAGAAAAACAAATTTGTCTACTAAAATATCAAATTGATCAGAAATACATTGTAGACATTGTTAATGTTGTAAATGACTATTGTCGCTGGAAATTGATGATTTTTAATGGAATATCTACATAGGCCTATTATCAGCAACCATCACTCCTGTGTTCCAAGTTTATCATTATAAAAGGCTAATTGATCATTAGATAACACATTTTGCAATTACATTAGCACAGCTGAAAACTGTTCTGATTAAAGAAGCAATAAAACTGTCCTTCTTTAGACTAGTTGAGTATCTGGAGCATCAGCATCAGTGGGTTCGAACACAGCGTTGTAAGAGATCTTCAGTTTCTTGGCAATTTCTCGCATGGAATAGCCTTCACTTCTCAGAACAAGAAAAGACGGACGAGATTCCGAAGAAAGGTTGTTGTTTCTGGCCATTTTGAGCCTGTAATCGAATCCACAAATACTGATGCTCCAAATACTCAACTAGTCTACAGGCCAGTTTTATTGCTTCTTTAAATCAGAAGTTTTCAGCTGTGCTAACCATTGCAAAAAAGGGTTTTCTAATGATCAATTAGCCTTTTATAATGATAAACTTGGATTAGCTAACACAACGTGCCATTGGAACACAGGAGTGATGGTTGCTGATAATGGGCCTATGTAGATATTCCATTAAAAATCATCAATTTCCAGCAACAATAGTCATTTACAACATTAACAATGTCTACATTGTATTTGACTAATTTGATGTTATTTTAAATGAAAAAAAAAGTGTTCTTTCATAAAACAAGGACATTTTTAAGTGAAGCCAAACCTTTGACCGGTAGTGTGATTCTACACACACACACACACACACACACAGCTCAAAAAAATAAAGGGAGCACTTAAACAACACAATGTAACTCCAAGTCAATCACACTTCTGTGAAATCAAACTGTCCACTTAGGAAGCAACACTGATTGACAAATTCCACATGCTGTTGTGAAAATGGAAGACAACAGGTGGAAATTATAGGCAATTAGCAAGACACCTCCAATAAAGGAGTGGTTCTGCAGGTGGTGACCACAGACCACTTCTCAGTTCCTATGCTTCCTGGCTGATGTTTTGGTCACTTTTGAATGCTGGCGGTGCTTTCACTCTAGTGGTAGCATAAGACGGAGTCTACAACCCACACAAGTGGCTCAGGTACTGCAGCTCATCCAGGATGGCACATCAATGCGAGCTGTGGCAAGAAGGTTTGCTGTGTCTGTCAGCGTAGTGTCCAGAGCATGGAGGCGCTACCAGGAGACAGGCCAGTACATCAGGAGACGTGGAGGAGGCCATAGGAGGGCAACAACCCAGCAGCAGGACCGCTACCTCCGCATTTGTGCAAGGAAGAGCACTGCCAGAGCCCTGCAAAATGACCTCCAGCAGGCCACAAATGTGCATATGTGTCTGCTCAAACGGTCAGAAACAGACTCCATGAGGGTGGTATGAGGGCCCGACGTCAACAGGTGGGGGTTGTGCTTACAGCCCAACACCGTGCAGGACGTTTGCCAGAGAACACCAAGATTGGCAAATTCGCCACTGGCCCCCTGTGCTCTTCACAGATGAAAGCAGGTTCACACTGAGCACATGACAGACGTGACAGAGTCTGGAGACGCTGTGGAGAACGTTCTGCTGCCTGCAACATCCTCCAGCATGACCGGTTTGGCGGTGGGTCAGTCATGGTGTGAGGTGGCATTTCTTTGGGGGGCCGCACAGCCCTCCATGTGCTCGCCAGAGGTAGCCCGACTGCCATTAGGTACCGAGATGAGATCCTCAGACCCCTTGTGAGACCATATGCTGGTGCGGTTGGCCCTGGGTTCCTCCTAATGCAAGACAATGCTAGACCTCATGTGGCTAGAGTGTGTCAGCAGTTCCTGCAAGAGGAAGGCATTGATGCTATGGACTGGCCCGCCCGTTCCCCAGACCTGAATCCAATTGAGCACATCTGGGACATCATGTCTCGCTCCACAGACTGTCCAGGAGTTGGCGGATGCTTTAGTCCAGGTCTGGGAGGAGATCCCTCAGGAGACCATCCGCCACCTCATCAGGAGCATGCCCAGGCGTTGTAGGGAGGTCATACAGGCACGTGGAGGCCACACTCACTGCTGAGCCTCATTTTGAGTTGTTTTAAGGACATTACAACAAAGTTGGATCAGCCTGTAGTGTGGTTTTCCACTTTAATTTAGAGTGTGACTCCAAATCCAGACCTCCATGGGTTGCTAAATTTGATTTCCATTGATAATTTGTGTGATTTTGTTGTCAGCACATTCAACTATGTAAAGAAAAAAGTATTTAATAAGAATATTTCATTCAGATCTAGGATGTGTTATTTTAGTGGTCCCTTTATTTTTTTGAGCAATATATATATAGAGAGAAAGAGAATTGTCAGTCAGTGGCTATAGGGTTTCAGTCTCAAACACAGAGCCCTGCAGCACTGGGCTGTAGTAGAGGGGTTTGTTCGCTCCCGTTGGTGTCCTGTATGACAGTCCTCTCACATCTTATCTGTTAGGAAAAGAGGAGATAGAGAATGTGAGAAATAATGTTAAAAACACAACATAGTTAGGATCAAGTATGCTCTCATTTCAGTCTGTGAATCTGTTCATAGAGAACTTTTATTTGGCCTTTTCACTACAAAAAACCAATGTCTCGTCAGTAGTGGTGTAACAGACCGTAGTCGATCCGTGATCCGTATGGACCCCCCCCCCCCCACGGTTCGGCACGCATGTGAACCGAGGATCAATTGCAAAGTTGAACCATCATAATGTGAAACACAGTTCTGCCGCTGTTACTTGTTAAAGTAATAATTCCCTAAATCTCCATGCAGAGTTGCAGTGAAAAGAAAGACAAGAGGTGCGTCCTGCGTTTTACTCTGAAGCCTGAAGGTTGTTTTGATTATAAACATTTTAAAAAGCAGTTGTGTGTACTGTTCACGTGAAACGGGCATGTTGAATCCTAACGAATCAATCCTGGATCCTCGCGTTGCAAAATGCAAAGAAAAAGACCAGTGACAGCCATGGCTGGCAGAGGAGCTGAAGAACTGGAAACGCCGCCCGCTTCATTTAAGTCTCTTGTATGGGAGCATTTTGGCTTCCCTGTCAAATATGATGACGCTAGAAGGGTGGTGGACAACACCATTACGGTGTGTAGGCATTGAGCCACAAGAAAGCCGTATGATCATGGAAATACAGCGAGCATGGCCACACATTTAAAGCATCATCACCCTGGTGTGTCAGTGACAGGAGCCAACTCAGCCAAGAGACAACTTCACACCGCGGCATTTAAGCAGCCCTTTGCTGCAGAATCAGACCAGACTAAAGCCAACACCAAATCTATTGGGATGTTTATCTCTGCAGACATGAGACCATATTCTGTTGTGGAAAACAAAGGGTTTCAAAATATGGTGACGGTGGTTGAGCCAAGCTACGAAATCCCTCACGCACCCACTTCAGTATGAAGATCGAGCCAGATCTTTATGAAGAGGAAAATATCTAAAGTATTATCCAAGACGTCCTCTGTTGCCCTCACCACAGACGGCTGGACCTCCAGGGTAACGGAAAACTGTGACTGACTGCTCACTACACCACAGACGGCTGGACCTCCAGGGTAACGGAAAGCTGTGACTGACTGCTCACTACACCACAGAGGGCTAGACCTCCAGGGTAACGGAAAGCTGTGACTGACTGCTCACTACACCACAGAGGAGTGGACCTCCAGGGTAACAGAAAGCTACGTGACTGACTGTTCACAACACCACAGAGGAGTGGACCTCCAGGGTAACAGAAAGCTGTGACTGACTCCTCACTACACCACAGAGGAGTGGACCTCCAGGGTAACAGAAAGCTGTGACTGACTGCTCACTACACCACAAACGGCTGGACCTCCAGGGTAACGGAAAGCTGTGACTGACTGCTCACTACACCACAGACGGCTGGACCTCCAGGGTAACGGAAAGCTGTGACTGACTGCTCACTACACCACAGAGGAGTGGACCTCCAGGGTAACAGAAAGCTGTGACTGACTGCTCACTACACCACAGACGGCTGGACCTCCAGGGTAACGGAAAGCTGTGACTGACTGCTCACTACACCACAGAGGAGTGGACCTCCAGGGTAACAGAAAGCTGTGACTGACTGCTCACTACACCACAGACGGCTGGACCTCCAGGGTAACGGAAAGCTGTGACTGACTGCTCACTACACCACAGAGGAGTGGACCTCCAGGGTAACAGAAAGCTATGTGACTGACTGCTCACAACACCACAGAGGAGTGGACCTCCAGGGTAACGGAAAACTACATGACTGTGACTGCTCACAACACCACAGAGGAGTGGACCTCCAGGGTAACAGAAAGCTACGTGACTGACTGTTCACAACACCACAGAGGAGTGGACCTCCAGGGTAACAGAAAGCTACGTGACTGACTGCTCACAACACCACAGAGGAGTGGACCTCCAGGGTAACAGAAAGCTATGTGACTGACTGCTCACAACACCACAGAGGAGTGGACCTCCAGGGTAACAGAAAGCTACGAGACTGACTGCTCACAACACCACAGAGGAGTGGACCTCCAGGGCAACGGAAAGCTACGTGACTGACTGTTCACTACACCACAGAGGAGTGGACCTCCAGGGTAACAGAAAGCTACGTGACTGACTGCTCACAACACCACAGAGGAGTGGACCTCCAGGGTAACAGAAAGCTATGTGACTGACTGCTCACAACACCACAGAGGAGTGGACCTCCAGGGTAACGGAAAACTACATGACTGTGACTGCTCACAACACCACAGAGGAGTGGACCTCCAGGGCAACAGAAAGCTACGTGACTGACTGTTCACAACACCACAGAGGAGTGGACCTCCAGGGTAACAGAAAGCTACGTGACTGACTGCTCACAACACCACAGAGGAGTGGACCTCCAGGGTAACAGAAAGCTACGTGACTGACTGCTCACAACACCACAGAGGAGTGGACCTCCAGGGTAACAGAAAGCTACGAGACTGACTGCTCACAACACCACAGAGGAGTGGACCTCCAGGGCAACGGAAAGCTACGTGACTGACTGCTCACAACACCAGAGGAGTGGACCTCCAGGGCAACGGAAAGCTACGTGACTGACTGCTCACTACACCACGGACGAGTGGACCTCCAGGGCAACGGAAAGCTACGTGACTGTGACTGCTCACAACACCACAGAGGAGTGGACCTCCAGGGCAACGGAAAGCTACGTGACTGTGACTGCTCACTACACCAGAGGAGTGGACCTCCAGGGCAACGGAAAGCTATGTGACTGACTGCTCACAACACCACAGAGGAGTGGACCTCCAGGGCAACGGAAAGCTACGTGACTGACTGCTCACAACACCACAGAGGGGGAGATGTGAAGTCCAGGGCTACAGACCCACCCCCTCTATGAGAGTCACACAGGCACAAATCTGGTGCAGGTAGTGCTAGGAGCAGTAGCAGAGTGGAAGCTAGAGAGGCCCAATAGCAATATCCCAACCACCACAGATAATGCCATAACCAAGTAAATGCAGTGATAGAGGCTGGACTGGGGCCACAGATAGCTTGCTTTGCACTTGATCAATTTAGCATCTCAAAAGGGAATCTCAGTGAACCAGATTGACCGCCTCCGTGGGAGGATCAGGAAGGTGGTTTCCTTTTTCCACCGAAGCACAACGGCCGCTGGATGTTCTTAAGACCAAGCAGGAAATGCTACAGCTAACAACCCACAAGCTCATACACCATGTCACAACAAGATGGAACTCCACTTATGACATGTTGGAGCTCTATCTTGAGCAGCAGGCAACTGTATACTCTGCACTGACAGACAAGACCCTGGAAAAACAAACATCTTCACCTTGTCTGATGATGTGAAGGTGGTAAAGGTGGCTGAGGTCCTCTGGGTGATCAAACCTCAAAACAGTTACAACCCTATTGAGCACTGATTAGAATCATTAGACTATTTTAATGCTGTGTGTGATTTAGTCAGAATTATATCTGAGAGTGTAGTTCGTAGTCAGAATTAATGTTTTGGTGACAATATATCTAGTGTCTTGACTAACTGTGCAAGATTCAGTGCCGACCTTAGCTGGGGCACTGAGAACTTCCCAGGGTCTTTCTCTATGTCGGCTGGGTAGCAGGACAGTGTGGGCGTATGATAACTAATGTTTTGTGTGGAAGTATGTGTGTCACTATAAAATTAAGGTCTTTGTACTGTGCACGCCAGAACGTTCCCGTGAATAAACATTTGACTATTGTGGACTGGGCCTCTGTCTGTTTTCATTCCAACCAGTATCTTACAAATCCTTGTTGCAGACAGTCATTAAATTGGGGTATAAACATTGAGAACCTAATGTGTCCATGATCCTACCTCTGAAAACAAGGATTCTACAATCCATGGCCCCAAGTGAGGAAGACAGCACCATCACTAGAGATGTCAAGGCTGCCATTAGAGGCTGCCATTGATCTGATCGGGTCAGTAGAGGATGCCTGGTTATTTAAAAAAATGCCTTCCTAACCATCTTAAATAAGCATGCCCAATTCAAGAAATTTAGAACCAGGAACAGATATAGCCCTTGGTTCTCCCCAGACCCGACTGCCCTTAACCAACACAAAAACATCCTATGGCATTCTGCATTAGCATCGAACAGCCCCCGTGAAATGCAGCTTTTCAGGGAAGCTAGAAACCAATATACACAGGCAGTTAGAAAAGCCAAGGCTAGCTTTTTCAAGCAGAAATTTGCTTACTGCAACACTAACTCAAAAAGTTTTGGGACAGTGTAAAGTCCATGGAGAATAAGAACACCTCCTCCCAGCTGCCCACTGCACTGAAGATAGGAAACACTCACCACTGATAAATCCACTATAATTGAGAATTTCAATAAGCATTTTTCTACGTCTGGCCATGCTTTCCACCTGGCTACCTCTACCCCGGTCAACAGCACTGCACCCCCCACAGCAACTCGCCCAAGCCTTCCCCATTTCTCCTTCTCCCAAATCCAGTCAGCTGATATTCTGAAAGAGCTGCAAAATCTGGACCCTTTCTTTCTAAAATTACCTGCCGAAATTGTTGCCACCCCTATTACTAGCCTGTTCAACCTCTCTTTCGTGTCGTCTGAGATTCCCAAAGATTGGAAAGCAGCTGCAGTCATCCCCCTCTTCAAAGGGGGGGACACTCTTGACCCAAACTGCTACAGACCTATATTTATCCTACCCTGCCTTTCTAAAGGTCTTCGAAAGCCAAGTCAACAAACAGATTACCGACCATTTCGAATCTCACCATGCTCTGCAATCTGGTTTCAGAGCTGGTCATGGGTGCACCTAAAGGTCCTAAACTATATCTTAACCACCATCGATAAGAAACATTACTGTGCAGCCGTATTCATTGATCTGGCCAAGGCTTTCGACTCTGTCAATCACCACATCGGCAGACTCGACAGCCTTGGTTTCTCAAATGATTGCCTCGCCTGGTTCACCAACTACTTCTCTGATAGAGTTCAGTGTGTCAAATCGGAGGGTCTGTTGTCCGGACCTCTGGCAGTCTCTATGGGGGTGCCACAGGTTTCAATTCTTGGACCGACTCTTCTCTGTATACATCAATGATGTCGCTCTTGCTGCTGGTGAGTCTCTGATCCACCTCTACGCAGACGACACCATTCTGTATACTTCTGGCCACCTTATTAACAACCCTCCAGGCAAGCTTCAATGCCATACGACTCTCCTTCCATGGCCTCCAATTGCTCTTAAATACAAGTAAAACTAAATGCATGCTCTTCAACCGATCGCTGCCTGCACCTGCCCGCCTGTCCAACATCACTACTCTGGACGGCTCTGACTTAGAATACGTGGACAACTACAAATACCTAGGTGTCTGGTTAGACCAGGGGTGTCAAAGTCAAATGGACGGAGGGCCAAATAAAAAAATCAGCTACAAGACGAGGGCCGGACTGTTCGAATGTTCATTGAAACATTTTTAAATGACGCATATAGTCTAGTGAACCTAATTGAACCTACTGAAAACCTAACAAATATATTACAATATGATCAGATAAATAAAGCAATATTTTCTTATGGCTCTGTCAGTAATCTTTAATTTTCAACAGACACAAAAGACAAATTTCCTTTATATAAATATCCCCATAACATGAACATTAAATGAAAGAAACCGGTATTCAAGGCACCATCAGTAGACTATATTTTCTATTTTAGCAAAAGTGGGCTAAATTTACTTCAAAGAAAAAACAATAATAGCAATTTTCTATCATCCACTCAACTGAAATATTTTTAAAATATAATTGGATTGAAATACAAAAAAATAAAGTGCAAAAATCTATTAATCAAAAACAACACTTTGTTTAAGGAGAAGTAACATGCAGTGAAAACAAATATTAAATTTTAACTTTTAAACTTGAACTGAGTAAAAACTCTAAATATGTGATTGCACAGTAATGTTCACTTGTTTGAGGTTGAGGGTGATACTTGGTGGTGTCCCATCTTTTCCACAAGTTCATCAATGTTCGGGGTAAGGCTCTGAGCTGAAGAAATCCTCAGAATTGAGTGGAGGTGTTCAGCAGTAAGTCGACTTCTGTGTGATGTTTTGTTCAGGTTCATCAAAGAAAACAGTTGTTCACACAGGTATGTGCTGCCAAACATAGACAACGTTTGAGCAGCCTGGATGCGCAGCTGGGGCATTGTGCCGGGGAGGAAACGGGCGAACTCCGCAGCACCCACTGCCGCATATTTTGCCCTCAGTGCATCATTGCATTGGAGGTCAATCAACTCCGTTTGGAGGTTTGGTGGTGAGCTTTCCACGTCAACAGCAAATGGGTTACCGAGCAGTTCCAACCTGCTTTTTTGTGCTTCAAAGTCAGCAAATCGGCGTCGAAAGTCAGCGGCAAGCATACCTATTTTATCAGCCAACTGTGTGCTCGGGAACGCACTGGTAGAGAGCTTCTCTTTCATGGTCTGGCAGCTGGGAAAGTGGCTCAAATTTTCTTTCCGCATCTGCGTCTCCCACAGAGTCAGTTTGGTTTTAAATGCCTTCACTGTACTGTACATATCAGAGATGACACGATCCCGACCCTGCAGCTGCAAGTTTATTGCATTCAGATGACTCGTAATGTCACACAGAAAAGCCATTTCACACAGAAACATTTCGTCTCGGAGTTGTGTTGTGTCTTTCCCTTTGCTGTCCAAGAACAGACAAATCTCCTCACGAAGCTCGAAACATCTTTGAAGCACCTTTCCCTGGCTTAGCCATCGCACCTCTGTGTGATAAGGCAAATCACCATGCTCCGTTTCTAACTCCGTCAGAAATGCCTTGAACTGGCGGTGATTCAAACCTTTGGCTCTGATAAAGTTAACTGTGCGCGTGATGATGCTCATTACATGCTCCATTTTCAAGGCTTTACCGCACAACGCTTCCTGGTGTATGATACAATGATAAGCTGTCAGCTCACCTGTCGCGTTTTCCTCTTGCATCTTTTCCCGTATCTTTGCCACCAGTCCGCTCCTGTGTCCACACATCGCAGGTGCTCCGTCGGTTGTCAAACCCACGAGTTTTTCCCAAGGCAGCTCCATCTCATTTACACATCTTGACACCTCTTCATACAAATCATGCCCCGTAGTTGTGCCATGCATAGGACGTAAAGCCAAAAACTCCTCTGTCACGCTTAGGTTGGAGTCCACTCCGCGGATGAAAATTGACAACTGGGCAATGTCAGAAATGTCGGTGCTCTCATCCACAGCCAAGGAATATGCAATAAAATCTTTTCCCTTTTTCACAAGCTGCTCTTTTAGATTGATGGACAACTGGTCTACTCTCTCGGCAATGGTGTTTCTGCTCAGACTCACATTTAAAAAGAGTTGCCTTTTTTCTGGGCAAACTTCGTCACAAACTTTAATCATGCAGTTTTTGATGAAATCCCCCTCCGTAAATGGCCGGGCTGATTTAGCGATCTCTTCTGCCAAAATAAAACTGGCCTTGACAGTTGCGTCCGCGTGTGTGTCCGCGTGTTTCGTTTTATAATGTCGTCTCAGATTATACTCTTTCAGTACCGCCACACTTTCTCCACACAGAAGACACACAGGTTTTCCAGCTACCTTCGTGAACATATACTCCGACTCCCACCTTGTTTGAAACCCCCGGTTCTCAGTATCCACCTTCCGTTTTGCCATTTTTGATGGGTATCTGAAAGTTAATTTTACTGTGATGCTGACGACTGCTGTGCCAATAAATATTGAAATGAAGCAGCCTACTGCTCGGTGCGTCACCTTTGCATTGTGGGAAATGTAGTATTGGTGCGTGTAAAAGATCTGCGGGCTGCCGGCTTGCTGCGGGCCGGTTCTAATAATAAATCAAGATCATCCCAGGGGCCGTAAAAAACCTTCTTGCGGGCCGGATGTGGCCCGCGGGCCTTGACTCTGACATATGTGGGTTAGACTGTAAACTCTCCTTCCAGACCCACATCAAACATCTCCAATCCAAAGTTAAATCTAGAATTGGCATCCTATTTCACAACAAAGCATCCTTCATTCATGCTGCCAAACAAACAAAACTGACCATTCTACCAATCCTCGACGTCATTTACAAAATAGCCTCCAAAACCCTACTCAACAAATTGGATGCAGTCTATCACAGTGCCATCCGTTTTGTCACCAAAGCCCCATACACTACCCACCATTGCGACCTGTACGCTCTCGTTGGCTGGCCCTCGCTTCATACTCGTCGCCAAACTCACTGGCTCCAAGTCATCTACAAGATCCTGCTAGGTAAAGTCCCTCCTTATCTCAGCTCACTGGTCACCATAGCATCACCCACCTGTAGCACACGCTCCAGCAGGTATATCTCTCTGGTCACCCCCAAAACCAATTATTTCTTGGCCGCCTCTCCTTCCAGTTCTCTGCTGCCAATGACTGGAACGAACTACAAAAATCTCTGAAACTGGAAACACTTATCTCCCTCACTAGCTTTAAGCACCAGCTGTCAGATCAGCTCACAGATTACTGCCCCTGTACATAGCCCACCTATAATTTAGCCCAAACAACTACCTCTTTCCCTACTGTATTTATTTTATTTTCTTTATTTTGCTCCTTTGCACCCCATTATTTTTATTTCTACTTTGCCCATTCTTCCATTGCAAATCTACCATTCCAGTGTTTTACTAGCTAAATTGTATTTACTTTGCCACCATGGCCTTTTTTTTGCCTTTACCTCCCTTCTCACCTCATTTGCTCACATTGTATATAGACTTATTTTTTCTACAGTATTATTGACTGTGTTTGATTTCCTCCATGTGTAACTCTGTTGTTGTATGTGTCGAACTGCTTTGCTTTATCTTGGCCAGGTCTCAATTGTAAATGAGAACTTGTTCTCAACTTGCCTACCTGGTTAAATAAAAGGTGAAATAAAAAAAAATAAAAAAAAGAGGACCTGAACCCCAGATACCCCCTAATGTACAGGACTACCTTCATAGATCTACTGGTTCAAGTCCCTGTCTCACCTAGACCCTGCCCTGCACCGGAGGACATAAAGTACCTCAGTGGTGAGATCACATTTTTGTTTAAATGTAAGAGTGAATTACTTAAATAATAAATATACTGTAGTCTAATCTTAGTCTATTAGAATCATCCATTTGATTTGGAATAATTGTGGCTTTTATTAAATGTTATTGCCACAATTATAGTTCAAAGAAAAATGAAAATAAGTCATTTTTTCTGCAGGGTCAAGCCACAGAGCCGACAGGAGCAGACTCAGGAGGCATCTCCTCCACAAAATAATTTGACCATGAAGGAGCTTTTTGGGAAGACCTTTGCGAGCAAGGACACAGGCAAGACGTTTGCCAACACCATCAAAGAGGATGTGGAATCCTACAAGGCAGCAAGCGGCATTCCACTGGATGGTGATCCACTGACATAGTGGAAAGGAATGAGTGTAAATACCCTCACATTGCCATGATGGCAAGATGCTACCTGGCACTTCAATTCCTAGCGAGAGGGGTGTTCTCCACAGCAGGGGACATAGTAACTGCAAAGAAGTCTACCCTCTCCCAGACAATGTAGACATCCTCATCTTTTTGAAAAATGATTTTAAAAGTTAAGCTCAGGTCTACTTTGCTTTCTTTTTTTGATGTGGACACAGGCAATTTTTTCATTCACTATTGTTCAAAGGAAGAAGGTATAATGCCTCATATTGCACTTTCATTTAACAATTGAGTATTGAATATTTGATTTAAAACATGTAAAAGTTCCTTGCTTTAAGTCATAAATGGAAAGCAAAGTTATATTATCTCCCTTATTTTTTGATGATCCGAAAAATGATCCGATCCGTGACTCAAAACCGTGATTCGATCCGTGACTCAAAACCGTGATCCGATCCGTGAGTTTTGTGATCTGTTGCACCACTACTCGTCAGACATGCAACTAAACAGACAAACAGTCTCATGTCAGATGCAGTCAATTTCACCTGTCAGTGACAGTGCTTAAAAAGGGTCACATGAAAATCACAACATCCTGTCAACAGATCACCTAAAACATTGTTCATCCAGCAATAGCAGTCTGCTGCGTGTTAACTTTGGGCTGTTGGGAGTTCTTGCTCAACCATGCTTAGATCTTTCAACTTGACACTTCCAAAACCCACACTCAAACCACAGGCAGCGATAACTTGGTCTTATGAAACATGGCACAAGAGCAGTGGATGAGAAAATGGTGTTTTAAAATGATAGAGATGTTGGTAAAATAATATAGGTGAGTGTGATGCCTATTGTGTAAGTCCTCAATGATGTGTGTGTGTGTGTGTGTAAACTTAGGACATAAGAGGCTGAGCATGTGTACACCTTGGACATAAGCGGCTGTGTGTGTGTGTGGGCCTGAAACCAACCTGTGTCATTCACGATACATTTGTCCGTCTGTTGTTTGAGGGCATCTGCGCTGTTTACGGTGTCTTTAACAGATGCCTAAAAGATAACCAGCCCTTCACTAAATCAGCCAATCAGAGCAGCTACTGAGCAACCTTATTTGCTGTCAGGTGGTCGATTATAACGTGACAGACAAAAAGCGCAGGGCCATGTTCAGCAGGAAAACGTTGGCCAACGTTCAGATAGAAATGTACAATGTAGAATATACATACCTCACTGGTATATAGAATACGTAATCCATTCAGCTCTAGTCATGGCTTTTCTATCTGCAACATTCCACATTGTTTTTGTACTGAACATGGCCCAGTATTTAGTTTCTCAGCCATTGGGTAATTTGTGTTGAGTCAGTGTGTGTTCATGCAGTGTGTGTGCGTTTTTATGAGTGTGTTCATGCAGTTTGAAAACAGATGACTGTGGGCGTGGCATGCAAGACATCCAGTGTTAATGCAATTGGTTAATGACACCTCATACAGACAATCTTGACCAATCAATCGTAACATTTGGATTGTCCCTCTGATCGACCTGATTGATCAGCTTCATACAGTAACAAACAGGCTGGACGTGATCTATAGACATCTTTCTCTTACTGATCAGGAGAACTCTGGTCCCAGAAGGCCAGTGTGTGCAGGCTTTTACTCCAAACCAGCTTCCACACAGCTGGTTCAGCTAATACTACAGTCATTCTTCAATCTGACCAATATATCTTTAGTCTAGTTCTAGAGACTATAAATCATTCTGGTCCAGATTAAAGATCATGACCCCTATAGTTTAACATGCGTTTTAGAGCTGGGTTGTAACAGAAGCCTGCACATCAGTCCCCCAGGACCAGAATTGGCCACCCTTCCTAATGGACTGTTATAATCAAATCAAGGCAGATCAGAATCTGTCAGGGTAAATCATGATTTTATTATTTTATATTCATATTGCCATCACATTCTTCTGCTTGATATGATAGAGGCATGTTTTCAGGAGTGATTGGGAACAGTTTAACATGTGGACCAACCCCATGGTTCTGGATCACTGTAGGCTGATATTTTTTCAACGACGCCTGTGGGAAAACAAACAGGCCAACTGATTCCCTGCAACATTCACAACAGTCATAACGCTCGTCACAAACTTATCAGTACAGTCCACTGTCCTTAGGGAACATTGTGTTTCAGCATCTAGACTGTCCATACACAGGTGTGATTCAGGTGTGATGCATCTAAAGCCTACGCAGCTAGTCCAGCCAGTAGAAGTGTGCTCAGCTACTGTAAGGCCGCATACAAACCACATGACGTGATCTCACTAGTGCAGTGAGTGTGTACACAACTCATTTTTGCTTAAATTCTCCAAAACAAGAACCACATTTCCAAAAGGAAAATAAACTTGAAATGGGCATTATACCTCATTGAATAAACTGGACCATTAAGAGTTATGTCCACGTGTTTATCAAATTAACTGGCTAATGTAGTGTCAGCTATATTAGGGGAAATCTCTGATTATTTTAACGAGAGACAGGCAGTGGGGGTGTGACCTCGTCCCAAAGTGGCACCTCTGCTCTGTACAGTATAGATCACTGAACACAATCTACTGAGCTACTCAGTCAGTGAACTACAAACTTCATATGAACTCTGTTTGCTGTGATGTGCACCCCTACTGGTGGAGAGGGGGGAGCACCAGTGTGTTGGTTTGTTATGGGAGGCTGTGGGAAGAGTCTCTGTTCTCTGATGGGTAGTGGAGAGCTGCTCAGGATTGTCAGAGGGTCACATTGGTTAGTACGCATGCCATGCAAACCAAAGAATGAGCATGTTATTTCTCTCCTCTCTCACAACCACTTGTACCACATCCAGTTTGTGAACAAACACACTCTCCCATCCATCCCTCCATGCACATGCAGTGTAGAGGCCTTACCTTGTTCCTGTAGTATAGTAGTACAACCCCCAGTACGGTGGCCAGGCCCAGGACTATGAAACAGTACTGCATGTACACCATCACCATTGGCAATAGCACCAGGTTAGTGTGGAACGTCGTCAGGATTTCACCGTCGATATAACCATTCTACCACAGGGGGAGAGAATATGAGTGGACAGATTTATGGGGGTGTAGAAAGAGTTAGGGATACGTATATATGCTAGGGTTATGGGTGAGGAATATAGAATGTTATGGTGGAGAGATGGGTATGGGGTATACAGCAGGTTGGGGCAGAGAGTGTAGCGAAAAGCTTGTGTTCCTAGTGCAGTAGTATCTAACAATTCACACAAATCTAAAAGTAAAATAATGGAATTAAGTAATACAGAAACATTAGGATGAGTAATGTCTGAGCCCGGAGGTTAGGGGTGGAAAGTGTTATGGGAGGAGAGATGGTATGGGGTATACAGCAGGTTAGGGGGTAAGAACCCAGTAAGTGTCTAATCAGTCACCTCCTCAAACCACATCATGGGCATCATCACCTCAGAGATCTTCCCCGTTTCCCTGCTCCAGACGAACACAAACCGTCAGTTATACACACAAATGCATGCAACGGTCACAGCAGAGGAAGACAGTTCTTCTCCCATCAGAAACTACCAGATTGAACGGGACCCTCCACCTTAATGCCTTTGAGGTTAAAGGTCAGGGAATGTCCTTATATGACATGTACACGTTGAAATGTGGAGTGATGGGTTGGGCGTCAGATAGGGGTTATAGATCAGAGAGGTTGAGGGGTAGGTCCTAAAATGAACACCCTCCACCCGACCAAATGCAGGTAGATTTTAGCATTGGCAGGCAGAATGTCTAGCAGTTGTCACACAGAGCACTTGGGAAATCCAAAACCCACATGTAAAGAATAGTAAATAATGCAGTGATTGGTAGGCCATTTCTTACAACTTTCTGAAGACATTACGGCATGAGAACGCCTGTGTAACGTTACTACCTGGTTAAGTGTCTCTGTAGCCAGTTAGCAATGCCGAAACAGTCATTTCTAAAACCTTCTGAATTAATCATGATGTATCAATTGGCTGGGCATTTGTTTTGCAAACTCTGCCATCGCATGGCGCCTAGCATACTAGGGTGGCAGGGAGCCTAGCGGTTAAGGGCATTGGGCCAGTAACTGAAAGGGCGTTGGTTCGAATCCCGAGTGGGCAAGGTGGATAAATCTGCCGTTCTGCCCTTGAACAAAAGCGTTAACACCCCAGCAACTGCTCCCGGGCACCCTGGACATGGATTAAGGCACCCCCCCCCCCCCCCCCCGGACATGGATTAAGGCACCCCCCCCCCGGACATGGATTAAGGCACCCCCCCCGGACATGGATTAAGGCACCCCCCCCCCCGGACATGGATTAAGGCACCCCCCCCCCCCCCCGGACATGGATTAAGGCACCCCCCCCCCCCGGACATGGATTAAGGCACCCCCCCCCCCCCCCGGACATGGATTAAGGCACCCCCCCCCCCCCCCCCGGACATGGATTAAGGCACCCCCCCCCCCGGACATGGATTAAGGCCCCCCCCCCCCGGACATGGATTAAGGCACCCCCCCCCCCCCGGACATGGATTAAGGCACCCCCCCCCCCGGATATGGATTAAGGCCCCCCCCCGGACATGGATTAAGGCACCCCCCCCGGACATGGATTAAGGCACCCCCCCGGACATGGATTAAGGCACCCCCCCGGACATGGATTAAGGCACCCCCCTACCTCTCTGGAAGACACATTTCAGTTGAATGCATTCAGTTGTGTAACTGACCAGGTATCCCCCTTCCCAATCAACAGTCCATTGCAAGGTGTGCAATTAAAAATTAAAGGGCAACTACAATATTTTTTTTTTAAATCTGAGAGGCTGGTAGATTCGCATCTAACTGCCAGTGGCTGGTGGACAAAAGTTAGTGGCCCTGGATAGGGGTTATCCTTACGTGATCCCAGACACTTTCTTCATATACAAGTTGAGCTGCAGACGAATAGACACATTCAGAGGTACACCAGTCTCCTGCAGAGAGAGAAATGAATAAACTGCTTATTTACAGCTTTAATAAGTCAAATGGGGAAATACTTGCCACAGCAAGCAAGTAAACAATGTTGGGTTGTTGGCGGAAGAGCATGAAATATGTTCCCTAGACATCTAATGACAAACAAGTGGTCTGTACTGAGTGCACTAAATACGGAGACTAATTGAAATAGATTAAACATTTGGACAAGGGCTCTTTGGCCTCAGTTGAAGAACCAGTCGTTAAGCTTAGTGAGAGAGCTCGAACCAAACATCTTGTCTTACTCGTTTCTCTTCTCAGGGTAATGTCATTCCACTCCCTTGTTGTCCAAACACACAGTTTGTGGCACAAAACAACTAAATCTACTTGACAATCGCTTTGCTTTCCAAGCCAAGCCGCTTAAAGTCTGTACTTTGTCAAAAACAGGATCACACCTAGCTAAATTAATACTCAAGGGACTTACACACACAGCTCAAAAATACCCCCTGAACAGTCTGAGCATCGGTCCCACACACAATCAACTAGGACTTGTCTGTTAGCGGGCTTAGTCGTTATAAAATATACTGAGAAACAATGAAAACATTTGCCTAACAAAAACGCTTTTTGTCCCCAGTCTTACAGCAATGTGTGTGGAGTTCCCTAGTTTCAAACGGAGGAATAAACATACTGTATAGGCCTGCATACAGAGTGAGAGTCTCCCCCCCCCCGTGGAAATGTCAGTGTTGCATTCCTCTTCACGCAGTAAATATTTCCCCACAATCTACAGTACATAAGTTACAAGTTTGTGTGTAAGCAGAACACATAAAAACATACACAGGATAGAGACGCAGTCAGACAGACAGCTGTTTATATGCTTCTAAAGGAAGGAATTCCAAAATAGAGGGGAACTTGCTTATTTATCCCTCCTTTTACCAAGTAAGTTTACTGAGAACACAATCTCATTTTACAGCAATGACCAGGAGAATAGTTACAGGGGATGAATGATCCAATTGGAAGTTGGGGATGATTAGGTGTCCATGATTGCATGAGGGCCAGATTGGGAATTTAGTCAGGACACCAGGGTTAACACCCCTACTCTTACGATAAGTACCATGGGATCTTTAGTGACCACAGAGTCAGGACACCCATTTAATGTCCCAGCCGAAAGATGGCACCCTACACAGGACAATGTCCCCAATCACTGTCCTGGGGCATTTGGATATTTATTTATTTTTTTAACC
Source organism: Oncorhynchus clarkii lewisi (assembly GCF_045791955.1). Taxonomy (NCBI): domain Eukaryota; kingdom Metazoa; phylum Chordata; class Actinopteri; order Salmoniformes; family Salmonidae; genus Oncorhynchus; species Oncorhynchus clarkii. The sequence goes on along the minus strand of NC_092151.1, from coordinate 20,408,136 downwards.
AAGGGCCTCCCGGGTGGCTGTGCCATCAGAGTCCCTGGGTTCGCGCCCAGGCTCTGTCGTAACCGGCCGCGACCGGGAGGTCCGTGGGGCGACGCACAATTGGCCTAGCGTCGTCCGGGTTAGGGAGGGCTTGGTCGGTAGGGATGTCCTTGTCTCATCGCGCACCAGCGACTCCTGTGGCGGGCCGGGCGCAGTGCGCGCTAACCAAGGTTGCCGGGTGCACGGTGTAGCCTCCAACACATTGGTGCGGCTGGCTTCCGGGTTGGATGCGCGCTGTGTTAAGAAGCAGTGCGGCTGGTTGGGTTGTGTATCGGAGGACGCATGACATTCAACCTTCGTCTCTCCCGAGCCCGTACGGGAGTTGTAGCGATGAGACAAGATAGTAGCTACTACAACAATTGGATACCACGAAATTGGGGAGAAAAAGGGGTAAAAATTCAAAATAAAATAAAAAAAATAATATTAAACCAGAGAACTGACCCTCCAACACCATTTCCAGCAACATCTATCCTACTATCCAGGGACTGACAAGGACCAACCCTGCTCAGCGTCAAAGACCGCTAAAGATGGGGTCCTAGCTAGAAACACTAGCTGGTGTTATTGATTTATTGTGTGAAAAGTGCATTTGAAATGATTCATGTGCATCCCAACACATAGGTTTGAGAAACAACCATTGTTATTAAGAGGCACATCAGTGTCATGGCAGATCGTTAGTGACTTCACTTGAGGTGAAAGTATTAGCTGCCCAAGCAGACACCGTGCATACGGTCACAAGCCATGAGAGTTGTTTTTCACCCCATCTGAAACATCAATACCTGCCTGTGCCATATCACACCAAGTTACTGGATAACATGGGACTTGTCAATAAGATTGATCTCCCAACCTTTGTCACAATAACATTTTACTGCCTAGATTCATAAGACTGACAAATCAACATTATCTACTGGGTCCATTAGCGAACATTTCAGTACAGATCTGTAGGTTACATTCATCAATAGATGAGTGAAAACCGACTGTCATTATCAAAACTGGAGATTAGATAGTCGGGGTCTGTCAGGTGAGGTCAAAGACTGAAGTGTTAAACTAGACTACACAGTTAAACCACAGACAATATGTTTTTGACAGATCAGCAACTCTGTTCATACAAGTTGTCAAAATATTACCTTAACGTTTCGAATTCCGTTAGCGAGAAACAAAAAAAGGGTGGGGTGGGGGTGCAAGCTCATGACTCTGCGTAGAGGCTGTTGGGGACGGTTTGCCAGACAGATTGAACCTAGTCCTGGACTAAACAGCATGCTTAAAATATCCTTTCCATTTTTTTTTTAATCCAGAAATAGGCTTAATCTGTCTACTCCTTGAAGTTACATGCAAATGCCATGCACACACTCAGTCATACACCCTTCCTCCTGCACACACACGTATTCCACAAACACACTAACACAACCGTTCCTAGACACAGAGAGAAACACTTGGCTCATTTGAGGATTTTTTATTTTATTTATTTATTTTACCTTTATTTAACCAGGCAAGTCAGTTAAGAACAAATTCTTATTTTCAATGACGGCCTGGGAACAGTGGGTTAACTGCCTGTTCAGGGGCAGAACGACAGATTTGTACCTTGTCAAACACTTCCGGTTACTAGTCCAACGCTCTAACCACTAGGCTACCCTGCCGCCCCGATAGAGTTCTACTATTCTGATCTGGTTCTGTTCAGACAGTTCTGGCTAGGAAACAGTTCTAGGAGAGCTGGATGGACCTTGGGGACCGCAAGGACTCATGCTGGGATCTAACCCCAGATGGTTAATCCCACATCGGGGATCCTTCCTCCTTGAGCTCTGCAGGGCTCAACTGTCCCAGTCTGCTACCACTGCCTGCCAATTGTTACAGCAGCAGTTATGAGTCATGTCTTCACTTTATTGACTAAAGAAGCCTACCTGTGTGAAAGGAAACTTCCACATCCTCTATTAAAGATACCAAGAGGACAGAGTTAATGGCACAGGAGGTTGTGCACCACTGCACTATCCCTGGATAGGGCTGTGGCAGTCATGACATTTTACCAGGTGGTTATTGTTATGCAAAAGCCTGCTGGTCTCACGGTAATTGACCGTGAAATTAACATACATGTTTAGCATCACCATGCTTCACTCATACAAGCATCATAAAAGCCTCTGATGCACACCTATGGAACATTACATTTTTAAAAGGTCTAAAATTGTTTGAATATACGGGGCGGCAGGGTAGCCTAGTGGTTAGAGCGTTGGACTAGTAACTGAAAGGTTGCAAGTCAAAATCCCAGAGCTGACAAGGTACAAATTTGTCGTTCTGCCCCTGAACAGGCAGTTAACCCGCTGTTCCTAGGCCGTCATTGAAAATAAGAATTTGTTCTTAACCGACTTGCCTAGTTAAATAAAGGTTAAATTATTATTTTTTTTTTTTTAAATACACCATTACAATAAACTCCTTATTTCAGGCAGGTCTAAAGAGAGTGGCACACTCCATATGTATTAACTCAGTCATTTATTGGCTACCCAAGAAATTACTGGGAGTTCATTTGCAACTTTGTTTTTATAGTACTCGCCATAAGTCAGCACCTCTACACTAAATAATGATCTGGATGTGCACAAGCTCATGCTTTTTATTAAGCCGGTCTAAAGAAAGTGGTATGAATAAAATGTATTTCAGAAGAACTGAATAGGAGTTAGCCTACTGTATGTGGCTATGAGCAATGCCATAGGCTTGTTCATTTAGCAGACAAGATATGCGTAAAATATGCCATTATTTTATAGTAAGAAGACTATAAAATTGAACTTAGCTGAATAATATTAAGATTTTTCCCCATATGAAGTGCCCATGTTAAAAAGGGTCACACGCTAGATTGCGTTTTGACAACTTTAGTTGACAATGATACAAAACTTCAAATGCCTTAGAAATCAAAAAGGCAGCATGGGCAACATGAAGCACTATAGGCTCCGTTCCTTTCCACAGGCTGCACACACTGCGCTCTCATCAAGTCATCATATTTTCACCCATCAGACTACCCTCAACTTAATCTAGTCTTTAGTTCAGATTTCAAATGGCCATTATCAAATGGGCAAGACAAAAAAGACGACATCCGTGTGCACTGGAATAGCGACTGGAGGCCACTTTCGTTTTCCACTCATGTTGGGTAGGCTACTCTGGTAATGTCGCTGTGCCACAGGTGATATTCCACCCAAACTACCCAGTACTTCATTTGGGAAACCAAGTTAAATCTGTTCAGGAACACCAATAGTAACATGTTTTCACAACAAAACATATTTAAACTGTTGACAGCCCCTCTCTGCACAGTGGAGAAAGGAATTAAGGAGAGGAGAAGGAAACAGTAGTGAGATATTCTATAGCTAAAGTTAATGTGTCAGTCCTACTTATGGAAAAAAAAGCCCTATTATTAGGCTATTCAAAATCTAAAACAAATTCACCTATAAGTTAAACAAATTCGGGTTTAGCCTATGTTAGACCAATTATGTACCAAAAATGTTACAAAAATACTGATTTAGGTTTTTCTGCCATGTGTATAATGGTTGGCTATGTATTGTATAATGGCACAATCATTTAAATGTTTTAATAGATCAGGCTTGGGCTCATATAAGCCTATGCTTATGCACAAGCATTAAATATGCATATGGGTGTTTTGAATGAATCACCTTAGAAAGCACTGTCCATTTTGTTGTGTTAAGCTTTGACACAACATCCGCAACGACCATGTCCACTCAGTTTCAACCTATCGTTGAACTTCTTTCTTCAAATGGATCAATCACAGTGAGGTGAGTTTAATAAACACATACCGTTTCGATAAGTGTTTGATGGGACATTTATTTTTACTGTTCTGATTACGTTGGTAACCAGTTTATAATAGCAATAAGGCACCTCAGGGGTTTGTGGTATATGACCAATATACAACAGCTAAGTGCTGTATTCAGGCTCTCTGTGCTGCATTGTGCATAAGAACAGCCCTTAGCCATGGTATATTGGCCATATATCACACCCCCTCGTGCCATATTGTTTAAATAGAGCCCGGAGTACCAGGCCATTAGCAACCTGATGATTGTTAGCAGGTTGGGTAGGCTACTACTAAGGCATGTCCAGAGTGCGTAAAAGGAGATCATGATGACTCAGGTCATATAGAATTTTACTGCAGTAATGACTCATAACTGCTGGTGTGGTGGTAAGTTCATCTCAACAGCCCTAGATCCAAAACGTCACTGGTACAAGCCCTGTTCTGGTTTTTCCCCCTTACTGCTACACCAAGACTGGTCAATTAACCAATTTCTGGGAAAGGCTTATAGCAATCTGTGTGTCTACCATGCCTTTAGAATGGGTGTGGGTGAGAGCGTTACCTAAAACAAGTGTGGTTCTTTCTTAGACCGCAATAAGCTAATCTTATCCCACTATGTACCATTACCCCACATCTATTGGGTCAAATAAAGGGTCAAAATACTAGCAGCTCAGGCACACATGGCCTTATCTGTAGCCACATCGCATCACCTGTAGCCACATTATAAAATTGTACCAATATTGTTATATGGTATTGACAAACAGTACAGGACAGCCAAACGCACCAGTCACACCAATACCCTCACATCTTAGCTTACATAATCCATTTTAGTGGTACCATACAGGCATCATACCACCAGTATCATAACATTCATACCCATATCAAAATAATAATCACTACTGCAATTATAATTAGCTTAACGCTATAGGTCACAATGGCATAGGCTGTTTGTCACTTCATCTTTCTGCAATTCCACACATCCTCTCTCCTTAGCTCCTCAAAACACATTGGAGAAGGTGGTCTTAGACCTTCTCTAATATGGCTCAGAATGAAGCAAGGAGATGGGAGGTGAAGACTCGAAAGACTACCATCAGCATGCATGTTTTGGTTCTGGGTGCCCAGATTACACGGACTAGACTTTTGGCTGCTAATATCGGAGGTAGTTGGGTACAGTCAGACACTTCGTTAAATCACCCCAAAACCTGTGTGTGACCACAATACAAAGCCTAGTGAAGACCGCAAAGGAGGACAGAGCTGCCATCTATATATGACATTTACACACCGCTGCCACAGCAAAGCCCTCTGTATAATCTAGGACCCCAGCTACCCTGGTCACTAACGGTTTTCACCCTTAGTCCGACAGACCAACTCATGTTGTTAAAGTTTTACAGCAAGGCCTTATTAGCTTCATACCAATTCCAACTCCTCCTCTGACTGTACTATGAAAAGTGTACAGTTCAGAGTTCACATACAGTACAGACAACTTGGCACAGGAGCTGGACAATTTCATCTTTTTTTTTTAAAGATATCTGCTCTCACATCCGTTAGCTCAGAGGTCAGCAACAGGCTTGGTAAAAGGAATTAGACTAAAAATTAGTTTAATTTAGAAAATATTTTCCAATTACTCCCACAAATAAAATAAAGACCTACATGGGGGCGTCTCAATATAAATCAAGGTATGAACTGATTGTATTTTCAAATACAATCTCTTTAGGGGCTTAGTTGTGGTCAATTTACAGTGTACAAATAATTATGTTCCGGCCTCCAGATTATCCTCTCTCTCCAATAAAAACAGCCAGCGGCTGAATCTAGTCTACCCCTGCGTTAGCATCTCCAAGTGTCTTTTAAAACAAGCTTTCTGTGATTACAGCTGAACAAGATCATCTCTATGGTTTGCAGCAAACAGTGAGAGCGGATACAAACGTCTTCCTGACTCAGTCCTGAGTCTTCATGTGAATGTCTAAGACCAATTTCCCCCAGTCCAGAGGACAGATAATTGTAAGAAACTGTTAAGGCTAAGCACTCTGTTTTTATGGGTTAGGTGATGGCCACTAGGACAGCATGTATGCATGCTTGACATTCCATACGGCCCTACAGCTGTCAGATTAGATGTGTTATCTATATTGATTGTGTTAAGGACGAAGCGGCATCACTTTTACTGCCTCTCTGGGTGATATAAACAGAGAGAAAAAGTTGGTCGGCAATACCAGTTTCTACCAGATAAATATAGATAATGACATATTGGGCAAACCGAGGTACTGGGTAAATTTATGTTCTGTACATACCATAGTTTATGATGGGTATGTTTTTGACCATGACACTACTTCTAATGATAAGATGAAAACAAAGTTTTGGCAGAATCAGACCTTTAACGTATTAATGACTGGAGTTAACGGATGTGCTCATATTGTCACACACACCCACACAGGTTTCAAAACGGCTAATTCTTTGCTCCAGTTCCCATTTAGTGTCAAAAAGGTCAAATAAAATGTTAATTGACAAGGCTACTTATGCCCGACAGGCAGGGCGCTTCCAAGCAGCCTGAAACATTATTGCCCCATTATAGAGATGTACAGTGCAGTCAAAAAGTATTCAGACCCCTTGACTTTTTCCACTGTGTTAGGTTACAGCATTGTTCTAAAATGGATTAAAGAAAAAAAAAAACTCAATCTACGCACATTACCCCACACAATGACAAAGCGAAAACAAGTTTATAGAAAAAAAAACAAATACCTTATCTACATAAGGATTCAGACCCTTTGCTATGACACTCAAATTGAGCTCAGGTTAATCCTGTTTCCACTGAACATCCTTGAGATGTTTCTACAACTTGATTGGAGTTCACCTGCGGTAAATTGAATTGATTGGACATGATTTGTAAAGGTACACACCTGTCTATATCAGGCCCCACAGTTGATATAAAAAAAGTTATTTTTTTACCCCCTTTTTCTCCCCAATTTCATGGTATCCAATTGTTAGTAATTACCATCTTGTCTCATCGCTACAACTCCCGTACGGGCTCAGGAGAGACGAAGGTCGAAAGCCATGAGTCCTCCGAAACACAACCCAGCCAAGCCGCACTGCTTTTTAACACAGCGCGCATCCAACCCGGAAGCCAGCCATACCAATGTGTCGGAGGAAACACCGTGCACCTAGCGACCTTGGTTAGCGTGCACTGCGCCCAGTCCGCCACAGGAGTCGCTGGTGCGCGATGCGCAATGCAGTGCCCTAGACCACTGCGCCACCCGGGAGAAGACAGTGCATGTCAGAGCAAAAACCAAGCCATGAGGTCAAAGGAACTGTCCGTAGAGCTCCAAGACAGGATTGTGGAGGCACAGATCTCGGGAAGGGTACCAAAAAAATTATGCAGCATTGAAGGTCCCCAAGAACACAGTGGCCTCCATCATGGGCTCCCAAGAGGTGCAGCGGACTAAGGTACTGCATCTCAGTGTTAGAGGCGTCAGTACAGACCATGGTTAGATTCCAGGCTGTATCATAAACAGCCACACAATTTGCCCAGGGTCGTCCGGGTTAGGGTTTGGTCGAGGTAGGCCATCATTGTAACCAATAATTTGTTCTTAACTGACCTGCCTAATTAAATCAATTACAAAAAAAAATACAACTTAAATGGAAGAAGTTTGGAAACACCAAGACTCTTCCTAGAGCTGGCCGACCGGTCAAACTGAACATTCGGGGGAGAAGGGCCTTGGTCAGCAACAGAGCTCCTCTGTGGAGATGAGAGAACCTTCCAGGACAACCATCTCTGCAGCACTCCACCAATCAGGCCTTCATGGTAGAGTGGCCAGATGGAAGCCACTCCTCAGTAAAAAAGGCACATGATAGCCCGCTTGGAGTTTGAGAAAATGGACCTAAAGGACTCTGACCATGAAAAACAATGCAAGTGTCACGTCTGGAAGAAACATGGTACCATCCCTATGGTGAGACATGGTGGTGGCAGCATCATGCTGTGGGGATGTTTTTCAGCGGCAAGGACTGGGAGACTAGTCAGGATCAAGGGAAAGATGAATGAACAAAGTACAGAGATCCTTGATGAATACCTGCTCCAGGCCACCAGACGGGGGTGAATGTTCACCTTCAAACAGGACAACAACCCGAAGCACATAGCCAAGACAACGCAGGAGTGGCTACGGGGACAAGTCTCTGAATAGTGGCCCAGCCAGAGCATCACTGAAGACACCTGAAAATAGCTGTGCAGCGATGCTCCCCATCCAACCTGATAGAGCTAGAAAGGATCTGCAGAGACATGGGAGAAACCCCCAAAATACAGTTGTGCCAAGCATGCAGCGTCATACCCAAGAAGACTCATGGCTGTAGTCGCTCCCAAAGGTACTTCATCAAAGTACTGAGTAAAGGTTCTGAATACTTATGTAAATGTGCTAATTACAGTTTTTTTTTTTTTTTTTACATTTCTTTGTTATTTTGGGGTATTGTGTGTAGATTGAGGGGAACATTTTATAAATTTTTGAAAGAGGCTGTAACAAGACGTGTGTCAAGGCATCTGAATAATTTCCAGATTCTCACTCACACACACACACACACAGTACCAGTCGAAAGCTTGGACACCAACTCTTTCAAGGGCTTTTTAATTTTTTTTACATTGTAGTAGTGAAGACATCAAAACTATGAACACATATAGAATCATTTGGTAAACAAAGTGTTAAATCAAAATATTTTATATTTGAGATTCTTCAAAGTAGCCACTCTTTGCCTTGACAGTTTTGCACACTCTTGACATTCTCTCAACCAGCTTCTCCTGGAATGCTTTTCCAACAGTCTTCAAGGAGTTCCCACAAACTGAGCACTTGTTGGCTGCTTTTCCTTCACTCTGCGGTCCAACTCATCCCAAACCATCTCAATTGGGTTGAGGTCGGGGGGCCAGGTTATCTGATGCAGCACTCCATCAAGCTCCTTGGTCAAATAGCCCTTACACAACCTGGAGGTGTGTTGGGTCATTGTCCTATTGAAAAACAAATTATATTCCCACTAAGCGCAAACCAGATGGGATGGCGTATCTCTGCAGAATGCTGTGGTAGCCATTCTGGTTAAGTGTGCCTTGAATTCTAAATAAACCAGAGTGTCACCAGCTAAGCACCCCCACACCTAATCCTCCATGCTTCACGGTGGGTACTACACATGCAGAGACGATCCGTTCACCTACTCTGCATCTCAAAGATATGGGGGTTGGAACCAAAAAATCTTTAATCTCAGACCAAAAGACAGAATTCCAACGGTCTAATGTCCATTGCTCGTGTTTCTTTGCCCAAGCAAGTCTTCTTATTGGTGTCCTTTAGTAGCATTTTATTTGCAGCAATTCGACCATGAAGGTCTGATTCACAGTCTCCTCTAAACAGTCGATGTTGAGATGTGTCTGTTACTTGAACTCTGAAGCATTTATTTGGGCTGCAATTTCTGAGACTGGTAACTAATGAACTTATACTCTGCAGCAGAGGTAACTCTGGGTCTTCCTTTCCTGTGGCGGTCCTCATGAGAGACAGTTTCATCATAGCGCTTGATAGTTTTTGCGACTGCACTTGAAGAAGCTTTCCGGATTGACTGACCTTCATGTCTTAAAGGAATGATGGACTGTAATTTCTCTTTGCTTATTTCAGCTGTTCTTGCCATAATATTTTACCAAATTGGGCTATCCTTCTGTATACCACCCATAACTTGTCACAACAACTGATTGGCTCAAACATATCAAGGAAAGAAAGAAATCCACAATACAAGGCACACCTGTTAATTTAAATGCATTCCAGGTGACTACCTCATGAAGCTGGTTGTGAGAATGCCAATAGTGTGCAAAGCTGTCATCAAGGCAAAGAGTGGCTACTTTGAAGATCCTCAAATATATATTGATTTGTTTAACACTTTTTGGGGTTCCTACATGCATCCACGTATTATTTCATAGTTTTGATGTCTTCACTATTAGTCCACAACGTAGAAAATAATAAAATAAAGAAAAACCCTGGAATGAGTGTGTCCTTACTTTTGACTGGTACTCACACAAATAAACATACACAAATATTACTCACAGGGTGGATGTCTATGAAGAGTCCATGTTGGTCCTCAGTAGGCTGAAGTCCCTGTACATAGTCCAGCAGGACAGGGTCAGCATTGTAGAAGTGCGGGTGGGAGATAAACACTGGGGAGTCTAGAAAACAATATTAATACAATTAATATCCTATGTAAGAAGTACTTATGAGACAAGCGGTTGATTCCTGAATTTGAACTTTTGTTCAAATCTCCCCTCGACATCAATGCATGATTTATACAAAAAATGGTTATACAGTATGTGGGCATTTCTCAAGCTACAATTCAGCCCCAAGTGTATATGATATATTGATGCATGTTCTATGGGGTGCTAGATTAGGACCATAAGAGGCATGAGACAGCATTATGTTTCATTACAAAGTGCTTCTCCATCTGTTCACACAGCAGCATGGCTCCTCTGTGTGCGTTTGCCATACCTCCTCCACTAGTCTGTTTATCAGACAAGGTATCTGGGTCATGATTAAAAGGATTATAATAACCGTCACCCAGGAGGTGTGCCTGTATCTTGTGTGTTTGAAAAAATAGGTGCAGGGAAATGGGTTTACAGTCATAGTAGTACAGCACACCTGAAGGAAATTCGGGTTAGTGCTTTTCTCAAAGACAGATTTGACCTTGGCAGCTCGGGTATTCGAACCAGCAACCTTTTGTTTAATGGACCAACACGCTAACCGCTAGGCTACCTGCAGCCCTAACAAATCATGTGCATGCGTCCGGGTGTGCGTGCGCTCGTGTGTGCACTGACTGGATCTGCAGCTGCTGACGTTGAGGAGGCCAGACTGTCTGCAGGGACAGAATCCCTCGTTGGGAGCGTAGTCTGAGCCATTAGCGAACAGAGTCTTAGGTGCCACGTAACGATACAGAGGAATCCCCTCCATTATCCCCTCACGCTGGTACACCATCTCCAAAGATCTTTAGAGAGAGAGAGAGAGAGAGACACACTATATATAAACTCAGCAAAAAAAGATACGTCCTCTCACTGTCAACTGTGCTTATTTTCAGCAAACTTAACATGCGTAAATATTTGTATGAACATAAGATTCAACATACAAACTGAACAAGTACCACAGACATGTGACTAACAGAAATGGAATAATGTGTCCCTGAACAAAGGGGGGGTCAAAATCAAAAGTAACAGGCAGTATCTGGTGTGGCCACAAGATGCATTAAGTACTGCAGTGAATCTCCTCACGGACTGCACCAAATTTGTCAGTTCTTGCTGTGAGATGTTACCCCCACTCTTCCACCAAGGCACCTGCAAGTTCCAGAAAATTCCTGGGAGGAACGGCCCTAGCCCTCATCCAACAGGTCCCAGGCGTGCTCAATGGTTTGAGATCCGGGCTCGTCGCTGGCCATGGCAGAACACTGACATTCCTGTCTTCAGCCATACTGCTCGTTCTGTGTGTGGTGGCATTGTCATGCTGGAGGGTCATGTCAGGATGAGCCTGCAGGAAGGGTACCACATGAGGGAGGAGGATGTCTTCCCTGTAACGCACAGCGTTGAGTTTGCCTGCAACGACAGTAAGCTCAGTCCGATGATGCTGTGACACCGCCGCAGAGAATGATTGACCTCCAAATCAATCCCGCTCCAGAGTACCGGCATCAGTGGAACGCTCATTCCTTTGACGATAAACGCGAATCCGACCATCACCCCTGGTGAGACAAAACTGCGGCAGTGAAGAGCACTTTTTGCCAGTCCTGTCTGGTCCAGTGACGGTGGGTTTGTGCTCATAGGCGACATTGCCGGTGATGTCTGGTGTGGACCTGCCTTTACAACAGGCCTACAAGCCCTCAGTCTAGCCTCTCTCAGCCTATTGCGGACAGTCTGAGCACTGATGGAGGGATTGTGTCTTCCTGGTGTAACAGTTGTTGTTGCCATCCTGTACCTGGTGTGATGTTTGAATGTACCAATCCTGTGCAGGTGTTGTTACACGTATTACACAGCTGTCCACCCTGTAGCGCTGTCTTAGGTGTCTCACGGTACGGAGATTGCAATTTATTGCCCTGGCCACATCTGCAGTACTCATGCCTTCTTGCAGCATGCCTAAGGCACGTCCACGCAGATGAGCAGGGACCCTGGGCATCTTTTGGTGTTTTTCAGAGTCAGTAGAAATGAAAACGTAGGACACTAAAGAGGCCTAACTGTGACCTTAATTGCCTAGCGTCTGTAAGCTGTTAGTGTCTTAACGACCGTTCCACAGGTGCATGTTCATTAATTGTTTATGGTTCATTGAACAAGCATGCGAAACAGTGTTTAAACCCTTTACAATGAAGATCTGTGAAGTTATTTGGATATTTACTAATTATCTTTGAAAGACAGGGTCATTTCTTTTTTTGCTGAGATACATACACATATGTGTGTATGTGTGTATGTATGTGTGTGTGTATATGTGTGTGTGTGTGTGTGTACCTGCAGGCGTCAGGACTGTAGAAGGGCAGTGTAGATTCTTTAGTCATGAAGGGAGGCCACATTTGTCCTGCTGTACCATTGATCATGTTACACTGAGGAGTCTTCCAATTGGTCAACTAGAGAAAGCGAGAGACTGAGTGTTATCATCCATTGAGCGCTCTTCCTAGAGCAGGAAATTATTCAGGATTTCACTGCAGTCAAACTTTATTACTTTGGATTCATTTAATTATTTAGCAGGGATAGTCCACTCCATAACAGTTGCCATTGATTTCCATGGAGTCCTTCTACAAGAGGCCCAAATCAGTTTTCCTCCATGCTTTTTCTAACAGCCCCTCAGCCCAATCTGTAAAGGTGAAGGCACATGGCTGTGTGACCTCACCTTGGTCAGGCCATTCCATGAGTCCACTTTGTGAATCAGCCTGATGTCATCTTTGCCAGTGTGGATTGTGAACAAACCAGTGTTTGAGTTGTTGAACTGATGGAAGAAAGACACAGATTGATATTTCACCCTTCACTAAAACCAGACAACCAACCTAAACAGGTTGTAGATAGAGTACGCAAATACCATTTGAGGTTCTGTCACCAATAAAGTCCTAGGTGGCAAAGGTCCAGATGGATATTGTCATTAATCACTGTAGTAACAAAGCCCCACCTCACTACCCATCCTAAACTGTTCACAGCCCTCATGTTGGTTGAGAGAAAATTGAGCATTTTTAAAAGCTAATTTCCTGCAATTCTACACATTGCCATATGGCGGAGAGAGAACTTTGCAGTTAAACCAAATTTAATGTAATTCTCATGTCTTGTGTTCTTATTGTTATGAATCTGATTAGCCAGCCTACTGGTTTTGCTACACTCGTTATTTCTAGTTGTCCTAGGCATAGCTAAGTGGTCTGTAATCAGACTTAATGGTGCAATTAGGTGAGAAGTCCGAATATGAGAACAGTGAATGGGTGCCCCAGGACATAGCAACCTTACCTGGGTCCAGGGCCAGCTCAGTCTCAACTCCTGGGTCAGTCAGCCCAAGCAATTATTGTTTGTTCAGTTGATGCCAAAAAATAAATGTATACAACAGAAAACAAAAAACACGCATGCCTAAACTAAAAAGAGGTAACATTGTCACAAAATGACCACTGGCAGGCCAAGAGGCTTCTGGCCATCCCTCTCACTGATTGCCGATCACCTTGATTACCCCGCACCTGTGTGCTTATCAAGGCTTCACCACACTTCCTGGCAGACCACCTGCCCCGGTTACTGCTGCCCCCTGGGAATGGAGTAGAGGTTCGACCGATTAATCGGAATGGCCGATTAATTAGGGCTGATTTCAAGGTTTCATAATTGGAAATCAGTAATTTTGAACGCCGATTTTGCTGTTTTTTTTTGTGTTTTTTTACACCTTTATTTAATCTTTATTTAACTAGGCAAGTCAGTTAAGAACACACTCTTATTTTCAATGACGGCCTAGGAACGGTGGTTAACTGCCTTGTTCAGGGGCAGAACGACAGGTTTTTACCTTGTCAGCTCAGGGATTCAATCTTGCAACCTTACGGTTAAACTAGTCCAACGCTCTAACCACCTGCCTCACGAGGAACCCGCCTGTTACGCGAATGCAGTAAGAAGCCAAGGTAAGTTGCTAGCTAGCATTAAACTTAATCATAATCAATAGCTGTAACTACACATGGTTGATGATATTACTAGTTTATCTAGTGTGTCCTGCGTTGAATATAATCGATGCAGTGCGCATTCGCGAAAAAGGACTGTCTTTGCTCCAACGTGTACCTAACCATAAACACCAATGCCTTTCTAAAATCAATATACAGAAGTATATATTTTAAAACCTGCATATTTAGCTAAAAGAAATCCAGGTTACCAGGCAATATTAACCAGGTGAAATTGTGTCCCATCTCTTGCGTTTATTGCACGCAGAGTCAGGGTATATGCAACAGTTTGGGCTGCCTGGCTCATTGCAAACTAATTTGCCAGAATTTTACGTAATTATGACATAACATTGAAGGTTGTGCAATGTAACAGGAATATTTAGACTGATGGATGCCACCCGTTAGATAAAATACGGAACCATTCCGTAATTCACTGAAATAAACGTCTTGTTTTCAAGATGATATGGTCAAATCTGGAAACTATTAATGACCTAAGGCTCGCATTTCTGTGTGTTATGTTGTTATAATTAAGTCTATGATTTGATAGACCAGTCTCACTGAGCGGTGGTAGGCAGCAGCAGGCTCGTAAGCATTCATTCACAGCACTTTCGTGTGTTTTGCCAGCAGCTCTGCTGTTTGACTTCAAGCCTATCAACTCCCGAGATTAGGCTGATGTAACGATGTGAAATGGCTAGCTAGTTAGCGGGTGCGGAAAAATAGCGTTTCAAATGTCACTCGCTCTGAGACTTGGAGTGGTTGTTCCCCTTGCTCTGCATAGGTAACGCTGCTTCGAGGGTGGCTGTTGTCGATGCGTTCCTGGTTCGAGCCCAGGTAGGAGCGAGGAGAGGGACGGAAGCTATACTGTTACACTGGCAATACGAAAGTGCCTATAAGAACATCCAATAGTCAAAGGTATGTGAAATACAAATGGTATAGAGAGAAATAGTCCTATAACTACAACCTAAAACTTCTTACCTGGAAATATTGAAGACTCATGTTAAAAGGAACCACCAGCTTTCATATGTTCTCATGTTATGAGCAAGGAACTTAAACATTAGCTTTCTTACATGGCACATATTGCATTTTTACTTTCTTCTCCAACACTTTGTTTCTGCATTATTTAAACCAAATTGAACATTTTCATAATTTATTTGAGGCTAAATTGATTTTATTGATGTATTATATTAAGTTAAAATAAGTGTTCATTCAGTAGTTGTAATTGTCAATTTTACAAATAAAAAAACAAATTTAATTTAAAAAAAATATATATATCACACACACACACAGTGCCTTGCGAAAGTATTCGGCCCCCTTGAACTTTGCGACCTTTTGCCACATTTCAGGCTTCAAACATAAAGATATAAAACTGTATTTTTTTGTGAAGAATCAACAACAAGTGGGACACAATCATGAAGTGGAACGACATTTATTGGATATTTCAAACTTTTTTAACAAATCAAAAACTGAAAAATTGGGCGTGCAAAATTATTCAGCCCCTTTACTTTCAGTGCAGCAAACTCTCTCCAGAAGTTCAGTGAGGATCTCTGAATGATCCAATGTTGACCTAAATGACTAATGATGATAAATACAATCCACCTGTGTGTAATCAAGTCTCCGTATAAATGCACCTGCACTGTGATAGTCTCAGAGGTCCGTTAAAAGCGCAGAGAGCATCATGAAGAACAAGGAACACACCAGGCAGGTCCGAGATACTGTTGTGAAGAAGTTTAAAGCCGGATTTGGATACAAAAAGATTTCCCAAGCTTTAAACATCCCAAGGAGCACTGTGCAAGCGATAATATTGAAATGGAAGGAGTATCAGACCACTGCAAATCTACCAAGACCTGCCGTCCCTCTAAACTGATCTAGACTGATCAGAGATGCAGCCAAGAGGCCCATGATCACTCTGGATGAACTGCAGATATCTACAGCTGAGGTGGGAGACTCTGTCCATAGGACAACAATCAGTCGTATATTGCACAAATCTGGCCTTTATGGAAGAGTGGCAAGAAGAAAGCCATTTCTTAAAGTTATCCATAAAAAGTGTTGTTTAAAGTTTGCCACAAGCCACCTGGGAGACACACCAAACATGTGGAAGAAGGTGCTCTGGTCAGATGAAACCAAAATTGAACTTTTTGGCAACAATGCAAAACGTTATGTTTGGCGTAAAAGCAACACAGCTCAACAGCCTGAACACACCATCCCCACTGTCAAACATGGTGGTGGCAGCATCTTTGTTTGGGCCTGCTTTTCTTCAGCAGGGACAGGGAAGATGGTTAAAATTGATGGGAAGATGGATGGAGCCAAATACAGGACCATTCTGGAAGAAAACCTGATGGAGTCTGCAAAAGACCTGAGACTGGGACAGAGATTTGTCTTCCAACAAGACAATGATCCAAAACATAAAGCAAAATCTACAATGGAATGGTTCAAAAATAAACATATCCAGGTGTTAGAATGGCCAAGTCAAAGTCCAGACCTGAATCCAATCGAGAATCTGTGGAAAGAACTGAAAACTGCTGTTCACAAATGCTCTCCATCCAACCTCACTGAGCTCGAGCTGTTTTGCAAGGAGGAATGGGAAAAAATGTCAGTCTCTCGATGTGCAAAACTGATAGACATACCCCAAGCGACTTACAGCTATAATCGCAGCAAAAGGTGGCGCTACAAAGTATTAACTTAAGGGGGCTGAATAATTTTGCACACCCAATTTTTCAGTTTTTGATTTGTTAAAAAAGTTTGAAATATCCAATAAATGTCGTTCCACTTCATGATTGTGTCCCACTTGTTGTTGATTCTTCACAAAAAAATACAGTTTTATATCTTTATGTTTGAAGCCTGAAATGTGGCAAAAGGTCGCAAAGTTCAAGGGGGCCGAATACTTTCGCAAGGCACTGTATATATAAATAATAATAATAATAATAATAATAATAATAATAATTAAAAAATTAAAAAACGTCCGATTAATCGTTATCGGCTTTTTGGTCCTCCAATAAATCGGTATCGGCGTTAAAAATAATCGGTCGACCTCTAGAATGGAGTGTTGAAGTGGTAATGTAGTGTCCATCCACGTGGCAACCCTAAATTAGCACCCATATCATAACAATAAAAAAAAGTGGGGGCACATACTCTGGCCATGATAACTGGTTAGCCTAACTTACCTACCTGGCTAACGTTGGCTTGTTGTACAACTGGAAATGTCTAACAGGTTTTCAATAGCTCTTTAAGGTCTGTCAGTGAATGACATAATAGGAAGACCCACCCACGCGCCTCCCTCCCGTCTAAAATGGCTTGCTCTCCTCCACCCTCTCGCTCACCCACTCACCTCAGCAAAAAGGCCAAACTTGCCAGTGGAGGGCAGCATCCCAGGGAGCCATTTATTGAGGAAGTCCACCAGCTTGCTGTCGTAGCCCCACATCAGCTTTCCTACAGACTTGGTGAGGAAAGGACCCTCCTTAAAGGTCTTGAAGGTGGCGCTGATCATCAGACGCACTGCGAACGGCAAGTTCTCCATCATCACTGCTGCACCCTGGGAGACAGAGGTGGTGGTGAGGGGGAGATGAGAGCAAAGACATAGAAGTCCAGTTCTTATAAATGAGTGTGTGTGTGTGTGTGTGTACTCTGCAGTGCAGTCTTACCAACACCAGCATGTTGGGGATGGTGACCACATCCGACTCATTGCCCACTGACATGCTGGGCTCAAAGAAGTAGCTCCTGTATTCAAGATACGACACAGTGTGGTTTGGATGGAACGTGATGTTCTGCTTCTGAATATGCTTCCTGAAAATACATACAAACACAACCCAGGTCAACCTCTAACTGACCATAGATGTAAATGGACAGAAACTTTACAGCTAGTATAAGGCATTTATGATTACTTTATAGATTGTTGAATAGTACGTTAGTTGACTGAAGCTCTGAATGAATAGCTGATCGGGATGAGAGAGGAAGCATGGGGAAATGAGAGGAAGCATGGGGAAATGAGAGAGGAAGCATGGGGAAATGAGAGAGGAAGCATGGGGAAATTAGAGAGGAGAGTAAGCTTGCAGGGGAAAGCCTGTCAATACTTCCCCACTTGCTGATTTGGAGCATAAAAACCATGACTATACACTCCCCCACACAGCCCACTCCCCCACAGAGCCCACAGAGACCATTTTTCCCCAACTGACCTAATTGTTAAACAATGGTCCACATGTACAGGCTCAGAGCCACAGAATGTTGAACCACAAAAACTGGAAACCATTTGCCCCGAAGTCAACCTCCAGAACACACACACACAGGCTAAGCACTAGCCATCTAACCCAAAAATGACCCCCCCCATACACACACTTCCCCCAACTCCTCATTGGGAGTTGCCAATTGACATAGATTTTTTATATATATATATATAGATAGATAGTGTTCTATGTACAGGCTAAGAGCCACAGTTTGACTGTTGGACCCAGAGAAGCCAGAGTGTACATTGTCTTTAGGTTAGCACTTTAGAAGTGATTACATAGGTTTCAGCTAACGACCGCTCCCTCAGATGGTTAAGGTTCCAGGGACCGAGGCTGGACCAGGAGTTCTCGTTCCTGGAGGACTCCCACTGCCAGTCGTTACATACTGTTCTTCCAGCACACAGGATTGCATTAACCAAGTATTTGCCCCCTTTCTGATTCTCTATTTTTGCATATTTATGATACCGAATGTTATCGGATGTTCAACCAAAACATTAGATAAGTTTACAAATAACAAAAAGTATACTTTAACTTATTTAACTAACAGTTATGCAACACCCAACTCCCCTGTGTGAAAAAGTAATTGCCCAATTACATTTGTGGGTTTTCAAGAATGAACTGCTCATTTCAAGACCTGCCACATCGCAATTGGGATTAGGTCTGGACATTCCAAAACTTCAAATCTGTTGATTTTTAACCATTTTGATGAAGACTTGATTGGGTGTTTTGGATCATTGTCTTGCTGCATGACCCAGCTGCACTTCAGCTCACAGACGGGTGGCCTGACATCCTGCTATAGAAGTCTCTGATACAGAGCAGAATTCATGGACGAATTACCTTAATAAAAGCAACCAGGTCCTGAGGCAGCAAAACATCCCCAAACCGTCACACTACAACCACCATGCTTGACTGTTGGTATGAGGTTCTTACTGTGGAATGCAGCATTTTGTTTTCACCAAACATAAATGGGACACATTTCATTCAAAAAAGTTTACTTAAGTTTGCCAGAAAGCACCTGGAAGATCATCAAGACTCTTGGGAGAATGTACTACGGACAGAATGTTCTATGGACAGTCAAAAGTCTAACTTTTTGGACGACATGGGTCCCATTATGCAAGCATTGCTGAAAAGCAACAAATTTGAAGTCCAGACCTAATCCCAATGAAGCTGTTGTGGCAGGACTTGAAACGAGCAGTTCATGTTTGAAAACACACAAATGTGGCTGAGTTCGAGCAGTTCTACATGGAAGAGTGGGCCAAAATTCCTCCACAGCAACATGAGACTGATCAACTACTACAACTAACGACTACAGGAAGAGTTGTTGGATTCATTGCAACTTAAGGTGGCACAACCAGTTAGTTGAGTGTAAGGGAGCAATTACTTTTTACACACAGGGGCATTGGTGTTGCATAACTTTGTTTATGAAATATGTAATTATTGTGTTATTTCTTAACTTTGGTTCCTTTTATCTAATATTAGGGTTTGGTTGAAGATCTGATAATTCAGTATCCAAAATGTGGCTAAAGTAAAGAAAATTAGAAAGGGGGCAAATACTTTCACATCAGCACAACAGTACTGGTTCATTACTGTTTGGCTTATTAACTACCGAGGGGATTCCACTGAGACTGGCTCCAATTAGCTTACAGAGACAAAAACAGGAGAGGACTTGAGAGAAGTTGTTAGAGTATAAAGAGAAGGGGAGGAACGGTAGAGAGAAAGAAGACTTACGTTTGAAAACGTAACCATCTACAGTCTCTGTTATTGGGTGAAAGAGGCCAGATCAATAAGGAAAGGGGTTCAGAGCATACGATAGACAGGGGTGACTGAGAAGCTAAGAGACAGAGAAAGGCTGGTTGACATTTATTAAAGACCATGTATGCTTGATCAGGAAATGTGGGTGGAGGCTCCGTATGGAGGGTGACTCAATTGTGGCGCCGTCGGAAGGCTCGCGGGGGCCAAATCAAGCTCTATACCACATCGCTTTGCACCTCCGAAGTTTTGTAACAATGCGGAAGGCTCTGTATAGCTCCGTATTGACATGATTGGTTGACGGTAGGTGAGGGCGGTACATCCTGTACAAACAAACTCACTACCTTGACAACAGCTCTGCGAAGCACAAGAGGTATGAATGCCCTTGACTTCTGCGAAGGCCACATCGCAGTAAATGCTGTATTGCCAATACAGAGACCAGATTGACCATATTATTTTTTAATTCTCTTTTTTTATTTTTTTTTAAATCTGCTTTTATTGGGATGAGTCTTGTCCTTGAGGCAGAACTGAGCAATTGCCACTAGATGGGCCAGCTGCAAAGTCAAAATAGGCCATATTGTAAAAATGTAAAGGTTAGGCATTAGGGTTAGCAGTGTAGTTCAGGTTAAAATACGATTATATGACTTTGTGGCTGTGCCCGCTAGTGACCATTCTGCAGAGCTGCCTCCAGAGCAAGATTCATGACAACAAAAAACTGCAAGAGACAGTGAGAAAAAGCAAGAGGGAGGAGAGGCAGGAGAGTGGGAAGAGGGAGACCATAAAATAGGGGTCGAGTCTACACCATCATCCCCTTACACTAGGAAAAGCGAGTGCCCTCCTCCTCATCCCTCGCTCCTAGGGTGAAAGGATGAGAAGAATGCTATGCATTTGGCCCCACAGGGCTCCGAGTCACACAGCTGACACTAAACTACAGCCATGAACCTTCAATTGAGTGACAGGGGAAGAAATGTTCTTGCTCTTCATTGTAATCAGAGGGCTGATATAAATACTATGCATGCCAATCTCTTGGCTATGAGTTGAGACTGACAGCATCACTTTTTGAAAGAAACATGAACGTGTTGAAAATCCCAAATTGTTTGCATAGTCAACTTACACACAGCTCTGACACACTTACCCCACCACACATGCCGCCAGGGGTATTTTCACAGTCCCCAAATCCAGAACAAATTCAAGAAGGCGTAAGGTATTATATAGCGCCATTACTGCATGGAACTCCGTTGCATCTCATATTGCTCAAATAAACAAACCTGGTTTAAAAGAAAAACTATACAGCAACACATCACAGCACAACGCCTCTCCTCTATTTGACCTAGTTTGTGTGTATGTATTGATATGTAGGATACATGTGCCTTTAAAGAAAATGGATGTAGTTCTGTCCATGAGCTGTTCTTGACTATTAATGTTCTGTATTATGTTTCATATTTTGTGTGGACCCCAGGAAGAGTAGCTGCTGCTTTTGCAACAGCTAATGGGGATACTAATAAAATAACAAATTCCAGATGCATAAAATGGCCCTTCAGCAGAGGAAGCACAAGACTATCCTCCCGGCAGATAACAGCCGATTCAAAAAAGGGGTGTGGTGCTTTCTTGGAGAAGAGCACGCACACATTTGAAAACAATATGCTCCTTATCCTTTTACTTATAAAATGTATTGCACAACTAGCTAATTTTGTTTATAACTTTAGTTATTTTGGGATTCCACCCATGTACAGCGCATTCTGAAAGTATTCAGAACCCTCGACTTTCCACATTTTGTTACAGCCTTATTCTAAAATATTTTTTCCACTTCAATCTGCACACAATAACACATGACAAAGCAAAAACAGGTTGACATTTTTGCAAATGTATACAAAAACAAGAAATATCTACAAACATATTCAGATCCTTTACTCAGTACTATGTTGAAGAACCTTTGTCAGCGATCACAGATAGAGTCTTCTTCGGTATGACGCTACAAGCATGGCACACCTGTATTTGGGGAGTTTCTCAAATTCTTCTCTGCAGATTCTCTTATGCTCTGTCATGTTGGATGGGGAGTGTCGCTGCACAGCTATCTTCAGGTCTTGCCAGAGACATTCGATTGGGGTCCGGGCTCTGGCTGGGCCACACAAGGGCATTCAGAGACTTATCCCGAAGCCACTCCTGCATGGTTTTGGCTGTGTGCTTAATGTTGTGGTCCTGTTAGAAGGTGAATCTTCACCCCAGTCTGAGGTCCTGAGCACTCTGGAGCAGGGTTTCATCAAGGACCTCTGTACTTTGCTCCATTCATCTTTCCCTTTATCCTGACTAGTCTCCCAGTCCCAGCCGCTGAAAAACATCCCCATAGCATGATGCTGCCACCACCATGCTTCACCGCAGGGATGGTACCATGTTGTTTCCTCCAGACATGACGCTTGGCATTCAGGCCAAAGAGTTCAATCTTGGTTTCATCAGACCAGAGAATCTTGTTTCATGGTCTGAGAGTCCTTTAGGTGCCTTTTGGCAAACTCCAAGCGGGCTCTCGTGTGGCTTTTACTGAGGAGTGGCTTCCGTCTGGCCACTACCATAAAGGCCTGATTGGTGGAGTGGTGCAGAGATGATTGTCCTTCTGAAAGGTTCTCCCATCTCCATAGAGAAATTCTGAAGCTCTGTCAGAGTCACCTCCCTGACCAAGGCCCTTTTCACCGTTGCTCAGTTTGGCCGAGCGGCCAGCTCTAGGAAGAGTCTTGGTGGTTCCAAATTTCTTCCATTTAAGAATGGAGGCCACTGTGTTCTTGGGGACCTTCAGTGCTGCAGAATTTTTTGGGGTACCCTTCCCCAGATCTGTGCCGACAATCCTTTCTCAGAGCTCTACGGACAATTCCTTCAACCTCATGGCTTGGTTTTTGTTCTGACATGCATGGTCAACTGTGGGACCTCAAAGACAGGAATGTGCCTTTACAAATCATATCCAATCAATTTAAATTTACCCCAGGTGGACTCCAATCAAGTTGTAGAAGGACCAAGGATGATCATTGGAAATAGGATATCGCCTGAGCTCAATTTGAGTCTCATAGCAAAAGGTCAGAATTATTATGTAAAATTAATCTTTATAAAGTTAGTGTTAATTTCTGAACTGTTTTCGCTACATCTGAATACTTTGCCTCATAACACGTGATTGAGAAGTAGAGTCTAATTTCATACAAAACGCATGTTTCCACATTTCCTTGCCTCGATTACTTTTAACATTTTAGAAAAGCAGGCGAGTCGGCAAGAGGCGAGTAAAACCAATCAAGACCCTCCCAGTGTCAGGAGCACTAATGTTCCCCCTCCTAAAAAAGGGGACAAGGCCATCACCCACTCTACCCCTCCGCTCATCCCTTCCTCTATACTTGTATGTTCTTCTCTCTGCGAGAAGGACACATGTTAAATGCCGTGACCGGTAACAGGAAGAAATTGTCAAGCAGAGGGCATGTCGTCAGTAAGCAAAAACAGAAGAAGCATTTGACTGATGTCAATACTTCAGCCAAGAAAAACAACCCTCCTAGGTGCGCCCCGTATCTTGGATATAGAGGTGGATACGTTGCACAGAGCAGTCAGCAAAATGTTTTAACCATGCAGTAATCACATATAGAGAGCAAGGCTCGAATTCCATCGACAGGACACTGCATCCTGACAGAAATACAGTAAGTTGTTTTGGTTGTGTCATGGGTCACATGTATATTGCAGATGCTTTTGTTGGATCAGAAAATGACTGTGTGCAGAACTTACAGTAAAGCTGCCAGAGCTGTTCTTTATCATTTTTGATCGCCTTGTGCCAGTGTGGTTTCCCTTGCCTGTTAAAAACTGTAATAATGTCTTCAGTCATAATTAAGTAAACTATATTTTCCTGTGATAACCCCTATAGCCTACCTACTCTAAGCCACTCCTCACTGCATTGAACAGTATTTTGCATGAACAGTAATTGAGGTATATTGTTAGCCTAAATATCCAATCACATTAGCAGGCCTTTCTAATCGACCTGGCCCAGGTATCCTGGAAGGATATTGACCTCATCCCGTCAGTGGAGGATGCCTGGTCATTCTTTAAAAGTGCCTTCCTCACCATCTTAAATAAGTATGCCCCATTCAAAAAATAACCAGGAACAGATATAGCCCTTGGTTCTCTCCAGACCTGACTGCCCTTGACCAGCACAAAAACATCCTGTGGCGTTCTTAGTATCGAATAGCCCCCGTGATATGCAACTTTTCAGGGAAGTTAGGAACCAATATACACAGGCAGTTAGGAAAGCTAAGGCTATTTTTTTCCAAGCAGAAATTTGCATTCTGTAGCACAAACTCAAAAAAGTTCTGGGACACTAAACGCTGCCCACTGCTCTGAGGCTAGGAAACACTGTCACAACCAATAAATCCACTATAATTGACAATTCCAATAAGCACTTCTCTACAGCTGGTCATGCTTTTCACCTGGCTACCCTTACCCCGGTCAACAGCCCTGCACTCCCCAGAGCAACTCCCCAAGCCTCCCCATTTCTCCTTCACCCAAATCCAGATAGCTGATGTTCTGAAAGAGCTGCAAAATCTGGACCCCACAAATCAGCCGGGGTAGACAATCTGGATCCTTTCTTTCTAAAATGATCTGCCGAAATTGTTGCAACCCCTATCAGTAGCCCGTTCAATCTCTTTCGTATCGTCTGAGATCGCCAAAGATTGGAAAGCTGCCGCGGTCATGCCCCTCTTCAGAAGGGGGACACTCTAGACCCAAACTGTTACAGACCTATATCTATCCTACCCTGCCTTTCTAAGATCTTTGAAAGCCAAGTTAACAGATTACCGACCATTTCGAATCCAACCGTACCTTCTCCGCTATGCAATCTGGTTTCAGAGCTGGTCATGGGTGCACCTCAGCCACACTCAAGGTTCTAAACAATATCATAACCGCCATCGATAAGAGACATTACTGTGCAGCCGTATTCATCGCCAAGGCTTTCGACTGTCACTCACCACATTCTTATTGGCAGACGCAACAGCCTTGGTTTCTCAAATGATTGCCTCGCCTGGTTCACCAACTACTTCTCTGATAGAGTTCAGTGTGTCAAATCGGAGGGCCTGTTGTGCGGACCTCTGGCAGTCTAAGGGGGTGCCACAGGGTTCAATTCTCAGGCCGACTCTTCTCTGTATACATCAATGATGTGGCTCTTGCAGCTGGCGATTCTCTGATCCACCTCTAAGCAGACGACACCATTCTGTATACTTCTGGCCCTTCTCTGGATACTTAACTAACCTCCAGTCGAGCTTCAATGCTACACAACTTTCTTCCCGTGGCCTCCAACTTCTCTTAAATGCAAGTAAAACTAAATGCATGCTCTTCAACCGATCACTGCCCCCACCTGCCAGCATCATTACTCTGGGCAGTTCTGACTTAGAATATGTGGACAACTACAAATACCTAGGTTTCTGGCTAGACTGTAAACCTCCTTCCAGACTGACATTAAGCATCACCAATCCAAAAGTAAATCTAGAATCGGCTTCCTATTTCACAACAAAGCATCCTTCACATATGTTGCCAAACATACCCTCGTAAAACTGACCATCCTACCGATCCTCGACTTCGGTGATGTCATTTATAAAATAGCCTCACTCATATCATCCTCACTAGCTTTAAGCACCAGCTGTCAGAGGAGCTCACAGATCACTGCACATAGCCCATCTGTCAACAGCCCATCCAACTACCTCATCTCCATTCTGTATTTATTTATGCATCTTGCACCTTTGCACCACAGTATCTCTACTTGCACATTCATCTTCTGCACATCTACCATACAAGTGTTTAATTGCTATATTGTAATTACTTCGCCACCATGACCTATTTATTGCCTTACCTCCCTTATCTTACCTCATTTGCACTCACTGTATATAGATTAGCTTCTTTTTTCTACTGTATGTTTGTTTATTCCATGTGTAACTCTGTTGTTGTATGTGTCGAAATGCTGTGCTTTATCTTGGCCAGGTCGCAGTTGTAAATAAGAACTTGTTCTCAACTTGCCTACATGGTTAAATAAAGGTGGGGAAAAAAATAAAAATGAGGGATAGTAGGCCATCTTACAGAAGTCTGTAAATGCAAGGATGCATGGAATGCTTTATTATAAAGGTGGTGAGAATTAACTTCCCCGAACTTGAAACCCACACACAGCCTGTTAGAATAACTGTCAACATTTACTTTTCCTCAGCCAACAGGAGTAGTAATAAAAAGAAAAATCAATAGCCTACGTCGATCTACTATCCCCCATAGCACAAAGGATCACCTATTTTATTGGTCAGCTTGGTGTTCTGTGCGAGAAAGAAATAGCCTATCCCAACACACTCTGGGACAGTTGTGGAATGAATCCTCCAAAATTCATATAACCAGTAGGCTTAGGCTACATCCCCCAAAAAGTTTAAAAGCAATGAGGCTCATGCAACAGATCGTTCAGATTAAGATGTTGATCAACTTATTTCTTTACATTCTAATCCACCATGGGATACAGGTAGGCCTAAGGGTAAGAGATTAGAGGTCAGGGGTGAAGGGCCCTCTGTTCTGCAATAGGTCAGTGTTAAGGGTTAGAGAGCTGGGGTAAGATGTCAGGTGTGAAGGCCTACCTGTATACATAAGGTCCTCTCTGCTCCACCATGGGTTTCTCTCCAGCCAGGACTTCAGTAGGGTTCAGGACATTGAAGAAATAGACAGTCATGAAGAAGGGGACAGGGACATCCTTCCACATGGTGTAGGACATCTCATTCTTAGGGTCTATCACTAAGTTCTGAGGAGAAGACAATGATTTAACTACCATACAAAACAACATATGTACACATGAATATACATAGCGTGCAGTACGACAGCTCATTCTATACTCTGTGGGAGGGGCTCACTGACAGAAGCCCATATTCAGTGTGTGACCCATGTGGGAATCAAACACCTTCAAATTAGTGGATTCGGATATTTCAGCCACACCAGTTGCTGACAGGTATATAAAATAGAGCACACTGCCATGCAATCTGCATAGACAAACATTGGCAATAGAATGGCTTTACTGAAGAGCTCAATGACTTTCAATGTGGGACTGTCATAGGAAGCCACCTTTCCAACAAGTCAGTTCGTCAAATATCTGCTCTGCTAGAGCTGCCCAGGTCAAATGTAAGTGTTATTATCAAGTGGAAAAGTCTATGAGCAACAACGGCTCAGCCGTGAAGCAGTAGGCCAAACAAGCTCACAGAACGGGACTGCCGAGTGCTGTTGCGCTTAAACATTGTCTGTCCTCGGTTGCAACACTCACTACAGAGTTAGAAACTGCCTCTTGAAGCAACGTCAGCACATGAACTGTTCATCAGGAGCTTAATGAAATGGGTTTCCATGGCCAAGCAGTCGCACACAAGCCGAAGATCACCATGCGCAATGGCAAGCATCGGCTAGAGTGATGTAAAGCTCTACGCCATTGGACTCTGGAGCAGTGGAAACTCGTTCTCTCGAGTGACTAATCACGCTTCACCATCTGGCAGTACGACGGACGAATTTGGGTTAGGCGGATGCCAGGAGAATGCTACCTGCCTCATGGATAGGCATGGTTCAGGCTAGGCCCTTTAGGTCCAGTGAAAGGAAAACTTAAAGCTACAGCATACAATGACATTCTAGACAATTCTGTTCAGTTTGGGGAAGGTCTTTTCCTGTTTCAGCATGAAAATGCCCCAGTGCACAAAGCAAAGTCATATAGAAATGGTTTGTCGAGATTGGTGTGGAAGAACTTGACTGGCCTGCAGAGCCCTGACCTCAACCGCATTGGAACGCCAACTGCGAGCTAAACCTAATCCCCAAACATCAGTGGCCGACCTCACTAATGCGCGTGGCTGAATGGAAGCAAGTCCCCACAGCAATGCTCCAACATTTAGTTGAAAGTCTTCCCAGAAGAGTGGAGGCTGTTATAGCAGCAAAAGGAGGCACCAACCCTATATAGTGCCCATGATTTTGGAATGAGATGTTTGGCTAGTTCCTTCGTGATTATATACCTTCTTACAATATTGTGCATACTATTTTGCTTTACGTTTCTGCTTGTTAAAACTAAGAGAAGATATAACCTATTTGACACGAACGTGCACATATTTCATTTTAATCATTAAAATATCAAATCAAGGAATGCTAAATTTTGTTCCAGCTCAATAATAAAATGTGAATACATATTTTTAAATCTCCCTCAAAACCAAATGAACAATTAAACTCAACTTGTAGTAAAATTGTTAATTGATATCGTTGTAAATTGCTGTAAATGGCTACTGTTTTTAATTGCATTGAGTTTGTGATGTATCAGTCTGTCTTGCTCGACTTTTTTTGTTTTGTTACATGTATGTAATGTCTCCGGCTGGATCAACCTCATTTTAATAACTAATTAATTAAATCAATCACCAATGTGTACGTCAGGTTCATTATAGGCACTTCGCTATACGTTAGTCTTGACTGACCAGGAGAAATATTAATGGCGTTGCGTTAGAGGTTTTTAAATTATTAAAAACCTATAGGTAAAAACAATATTTTAATTGAATTTCCACTTACCTTGACTATTTGGTTGTCGATAATGATTGGTCCAACGAAAACTATAACTGTTCCAAAAACTACCGTCAGAGTGCCAACGACTAAAAGTCCGATTGCTAGCTTAGATTTATTCATAGCTATAGACACAGTTTAACTGGGCACCAATAAAAATGTACTAAATCAAGCTATAGCTAGATAAAAACAATGCATGTAGGCTGTCGGCTATAGCCAAGTCATTCAGTGGCTTTTGTTTGGAACGCTGTCTGGTTTATTGCAGCTCTAGACAAGATTCAAGAATATGTAGTGTCAACCAATATACACCTACACCTTAACTGAATGGAAAGTGTTGAAGGTCCTTGACACTCGCCAGAATATGATTTGAAAGTCCAAAGAAATTTAGATAATGCCGGTCTTGAAGTTAAGTGAGGGCTCTCAGAGTGGAACCGCTGTGTTTATATCGTTCAAGCCACGCCTCCCGACACGCTGGGGATGGTGTGTGTGTGTGTGTGTGTAAATCACAACATTTAACGCAAAATCACATTTTCAGACCTAATTGTATAAGAACTAAGCAAATTTAGCAAATGAGGTCCCAGGTCAGAAAATGAAGATGAAGCCCAACATATGAATCTGTCACCTTTTCTGTTGCAGTTGTGAATTCTGAGTCAGACTGACAAAGACTGGCAGAGGACAGACAGAAGAACAAGGACAACAACACGTGTAAATTGTTGTGAAATGCTCTGGACCAAAAGAGACCAGTGGAAGGGTGTAAATCTGTGAAGGTTATCTTATTGGGGCAGCAGGTAGCCTAGTTGTTAGGGTGTTGGGCCAGTGGTTATTGGATTGAATCCCTGACCTGACAAAGTAAAATTATATCGTTCTTCCCCTGAGCAAGGCATTTAACCCACTGTTCCCCTGTGCCGTCGATTAAGGCAAAATGCAGAACACACATTTCAGTTGTACAACTGACTACTACTTTCCCTAAATTGATTCAAATGGACCCTCAAGACAACTTATTTGACCTACACACCACATTTTAAATTATAAAAAGGAATTATTTAGAAGTTTAGGACTCTTTCTGTGTGGCAGGGGTGGAATTGGTGAGAAACACATATGCACAAAAGCTTATTTCTCAAATTGTCTGCATACTGTACATTTGTTTACATCCCTGTTAGTGAGCATTTCTCCTTTGCCAAGATAATCCATCCAACTGACAAGAAGCTGCATAAACATGATCATTATACAGGTGCACCTTGTGCTGGGGACAATAAAAGGCCCCTCTAAAATGTGCAGTTTTGTCACACAACACAATGCCACAGATGTCTGAAGTTTTGAAGGGAGCGTGCAATTGGTATGCTGACTGCAGTAATGTCCAGCTGTTGCCAGATAATTTAATGTTCATTTCTCTACCATAAGCTGCCTCCAATCTCATTTTAGAGAATTTAGCATGGTATGGGTTATGGTATGGGCGGGCATAAGCTATGGCCAATGAACACAATTGCATTCTAGCAATGGCAATTTGAATGCACAGAGATACCGTGACGAGATCCTGAGGCCCATTGTCGTGACATTCATCCACCGCCATCACCTTGTGTTTCAGCATGATAATGCACGGCCCCATGTCGCAAGGATCTGTACACAATTCCTGGAAGCTGAAATGAAAATGTCCCAGTTCTTCCATGGCCTGCACACTCACCAGACATGACACCCATTGTGCATGTTTGGGAGGCCCTGGATCAACATATATGACAGTCATTTCCAGTTCCTGCCAATATCCACACAACCACAACCATTGAAGAGGAGTCGGACAATGTGAGGCAAATGGTGGGCATACCAGATACTGACTGGTTTTCTGATCCACGCTCCTACCTTTTTTTTAAAGGTATCTGTGACCAACAGATGCATATCTGTATTCCCAGTCAGGTGATACATTACAGAGACTGCATCTACACAGGCATCCCAATTCTGATATTTTGCCCAAATTTGTAGAAAGAGCTGATCTGATTGTTCAAAAAAACAATAAATGGAAAAAGCTCAGAATTGGGCTGTCTGTATAAACATAGCCAGAATGTGATTGAGTGTGTGCAACAGCATGTAGGCTCTAAGCTTCAAACCCAGTTTTATACCCATCTCCAGGTAATATGATTCACAGCAACATCTGACATTTCAACAGTTTTAACCAACCTAAACTCATATTCTCCGTCTGTAGAGCATGACAAAAGAAAGTTCATACTGGTCTATAAACTTTTTTGTTTGTTCATTTATTCTCACCCAAGGTGGAAGGTAGGCATAGTGGCCTATACTAGAAATGACCAATAAAAAAGGTAAACCCTCCTAATCACAAAGGCACTCAAACACCTTCAACAGATGCTAACAGATCCTTTCCCAATGTCAACACGGTTTGAAAAGAACTCACCTGTTAGTGGGTGAGAATAATATCATCTGAATGCCATTTTTAATATAATAATTTCCATAATTTGAGTTTCTAAAGCTCCTGGCTTGAACTGACTGGTTTTTAAAGATCTTGACCTCAGACCTGAACTGATTTTGGGCCTCTTAATTAATCTCATGATGACCTCCTGTCAGTCTGAATTTCAACGTATCTGAACTCATGTGTCTATCTGATGACAGAGAGAGTGGACCAGGCTTAACCACGTGTGGACTTCCTAAACATCCTGCATGTCACCAGGCGTCAGTGTCTACATCCCTCCTGACACAAGACAGATCACTTGCACCATCCCTTTGTCTCAGAGGGTGGGTTGTCTTTTGTCATACAAATCATCAGTCATTTGGATGTTTTGAAACATTTCTGTGTTATATCTGCTCTATTTAATTACACCCTCATTGCAGTAGACTCCAATTTATGCAGAAACATTTTTTCCAATAGGGTCAAATAAGATGTTCAAATGGTTTTGGGATTTGGGGAACTGTTAAAAACTCCTTCTACCTCTACCAAACTTTCCTCACAGGTAAAGATGCTTTCAGTTTCCTCTGAATGTTCGAGATTTCCGTCATTTAAAAAGGTTACAGCCTCCTAACCTGGGAGGAGGCCATTACCACTTCCTAATGAATCTAACAAGGAACTTGTTTGACCTTCCCATATTTAACACATTTTATATATAATTTAAAAAATTCTGTCAACATATTAACACCTTAAGATAACAAAAAGGAATTTGTCCTTCCTAATGTCCACATCCTTCAAAACCAGTTTACCTGTTAGCAGGTGTTAATAGTATAAACACCTGACAGGCATTGTTTTGGTAATAGTTACAATCACCACAGTGTAAGGGATTTATGGCAGAGGTAGATAAGATAACTAACATCAAGCTTGACTAGAGTAGAGAGGTATTCTCTTCCTCCTTTATCTCATCCCCCGGTCTTCTTCATCCACCACTTCCATAAGTCTCACCCTGCCATATCCAGTCTACGTCCCAAATGGCACCGTATTCCCTACTTAGTGCATTACTTCTGAGCCCTGTGTCAAAAGTAGTGCACTAAATAGAGAATAGAGTGCCATTTGGGATGTATATATGGTCATCCACATTGGAGATATTGTGGGAAGAGACTACCGTTTTCTCTAACTCAGCTACATGGACTGCTTCTGCATGTTGCAGGTATGACTAACTGGGCATTCGCTCCAGGGCGTCCATGCAACTTAAGACTGTATTAACTTCAAGTGAAATTTCTAACATTTTCAAGTTCATATTCATCTTCAGCATCATCATAGTGTACGTGAAAATGTAACTATTTTCATCCATCTTCGGTGAACAGTTTAGAAATTAGAGCACTTTTTTGTACATAGTTCCCCCATTTTAGGGGAGCACAAGTATTGAGACAAATTCACATAAATGTGTATTAAAGTAGTAAAAGAAGTAAGTATTTGGTCCCATATTCCTAGCATGCAATGACTACATCAAGCTTATGACTGTTTGTTTTGGTTGTGGGGGTATGATATGTGTGTCTAACTTTCTCACTCATCATTATTCACTATTCAATCAGTATTATCCATAATCATGGTACATCCACATTAAAGTAAAGTATTCAGAAACAGTTAATATTATTGTTTACAATAAAAATGACTCCAAAATGACACTACATTATTTACCATTCATTTCTATTGGGCACAAAATCATCTGAAACACAACCAAAACAAACACCAAATAAATACATCCAACAAATTTGGGGGGGACCCCACAGTTTGGGAACCACTGTCCTAGGGTATTGAGGAATGGTTTTGTTTTTGCAATGGCCAGAGACTCTGAAGGGACATGTGAACCCCTGTGTACCCTTGGTGGGAAGATGGTTGATCAAGTGGTTCCCACACTCAGTACATTCCTGTCTTGACTCCTGTTTCATGTCATACTTTTTTGGCATATAAAACACGCGCATGTAGAGACCCACACATTTGAATGTCAGTTTTAGAGGTCCAACAAACCCAAGGCCAAACAGGGAAATGTATAGGCTTATCAAGGCTGTGATGAATACGGTTCTCATGTGATCACATTAAAGCTCTGACAAATTGACACTGTAGTTACCTCATCAGACATTTATTCAGTCAGCTTGATGTTGCTAACAGCAACATACTAGGCCATTGTAGGCCTACTCCCCTTAGCTAACCATCACTAATGAATCAAACCATACTTCACTGTTGATATTCACAGCCTCACCCCATCTTTATCCATGGACATGGGACATCTAGGGTGATGAAGAGAGTTAAATGGCACAAGGCTTAGTAGCCCACCACAAGCCCTCATCTGACTGGCCTGTGAAATCTGTGATCCGGCCTGCCCCTGTCCTGCATTTAAGCATCAAAAACAGGCTTACGCTGTCTGGCGGGGTGATCAAGTGCTGGCATGGCTCCCTCTGTCACATGCCTTCCTTCCTGACCAAACGCTGATAAGCATAATACCGGTTTTGACACACACACACACACACACACACACACACACAGTGCCAGTCACATGATCAGACGTGGTTCTCCAGAGTACTTCCTTTTTTACATCCTTTTTGTTGTTGTTGTGGAAGCTTGACTTGGAGGGCATTGTTCCATACTTTATGGATCACACACAGTTGATGTGTTGCAAAAGATGTCAAATAATTCCAGGTGGTGTGTGGGGAAACGCATAAGGGCAGTACGAATGTTAGTGTGGAATTTAATCAAACACATGCCACCAGAGTAGGACTGGCAAAATATCAACTGTCAACTCCTTCCACTGGGACATGCTGCTGTGCAAATCAAATGCAATTATTAAATATTTTATTTACTCTTTGATGGTGTTTATTATACACTGCTCAAAAAAATAAAGGGAACACTTAAAAAACACAATGTAACTCCAAGTCAATTACACTTCTGTGAAATCAAACTGTCCACTTAGGAAGCAACACTGATTGACAATAAATTTCACATGCTGTTGTGCAAATGGAATAGACAACAGGTGGAAATGATAGTCAATTAACAAGACACCCCCAATAAAGGAGTGGTTCTGCAGGTGGTGACCACAGACCACTTCTCAGTTCCTATGCTTCCTGGCTGATGTTTTGGTCACTTTTGAATGCTGGCGGTGCTTTCACTCTAGTGGTAGCATGAGACGGAGTCTACAACCCACACAAGTGGCTCAGGTAGTGCAGCTCATCCAGGATGGCACATCAATGCGAGCTGTGGCAAGAAGGTTTGCTGTGGTGTAGTGTCCAGAGCATGGAGGCGCTACCAGGAGACAGGCCAGTATATCAGGAGACGTGGAGGAGGCCGTAGGAGGGCAACAACCCAGCAGCAGGACCGCTACCTCCGCCTTTGTGCAAGGAGGAGCAGGAGGAGCACTGCCAGAACCCTGCAAAATGACCTCCAGCAGGCCACAAATGTGCATGTGTCTGCTCAAACGGTCAGAAACCGACTCCATGAGGGTGGTATGAGGGCCCGACGTCCACAGATGGGGATTGTGCTTACAGCCCAACACCGTGCAGGACGTTTGGCATTTGCCAGAGAACACCAAGATTGGCAAATTCGCCACTGGCGCCCTGTGCTCTTCACAGATGAAAGCAGGTTCACACTGAGCACATGTGACAGACGTGACAGGCTGGAGACGCCGTGGAGAACGTTCTGCTGCCTGCAACATCCTCCAGAATGACTGGTTTGGCGGTGGGTCAGTCATGGTGTGGGGTGGCATTTCTTTGGGGGGCCTCCATGTGCTTGCCAGAGGTAGCTTGACTGCCATTAGGTACCGAGATGAGATCCTCAGACCCTTGTGAGACCATATGCTGGTGCGGTTGGCCCTGGGTTCCTCCTAATGCAAGACAATGCTAGACCTCATGTGGCTGGAGTGTGTCAGCAGTTCCTGCAAGAGGAAGGCATTGATGCTATGGACTGGCCCGCCCGTTCCCCAGACCTGAATCCAATTGAGCACATCTGGGACATCATGTCTCGCTCCACAGACTGTCCAGGAGTTGGCGGATGCTTTAGTCCAGGTCTGGGAGGAGATCCCTCAGGAGACCATCCGCCACCTCATCAGGAGCATGCCCAGGCGTTGTAGGGAGGTCATACAGGCACGTGGAGGCCACACTCACTGCTGAGCCTCATTTTGAGTTGTTTTAAGGACATTACATCAAAGTTGGATCAGCCTGTAGTGTGGTTTTCTACTTTAATTTTGAGTGACTCCAAATCCAGCTTTCCATGGGTTGATAAATTTGATTTCCATTGATAATTTGTGTGATTTTGTTGTCAGCACATTCAACTATGTAAAGAAAAAAGTATTTAATACGAATATTTCATTCATTCAGACCTAGGATGTGTAATTTTAGTGTTCCCTTTATTTTTTTGAGCAGTGTATGACTACTACAGATTTTTGGGGAACTTTAACATCCTGGTCTTTCAACTATTTTAAACTGAGTATTCTACCCCGCGCATACTACAGTAAGCAACCACTCATACTCGCTATGACTGCTAATTTGTATGGAGGGTAAAAGATTCTGAACACAGCCTCTGGCTCTTTATTTTTCATCCCTCTGCTCCCTACTTCATCTTCTTTCATTTCCTTAAAGACATGCTCTGGAACTTTGGCGACTACTAAGTATTTTAGACCTCCCGCTTTGGGCTGGATGTGCCAATGTATAGTTCATATATGCATAATTTATGAACAGAATTACTGTCTCACCTCAATTTTCCACTAAATCCCAAATTTGAAAGAGTTTTTCTGTAAACTGTGCTACACCATTTTCCCCCACGTGTGCCAGCGCCCCAGCAATTAGAGTTCCAGCTAATGCAGCTAATGACCTTCAGCCCGTCACCATTTGAGTGACAGCTAAGATACACAAACAGCAAAGTGAGAGCAATGACGTGGTGCACATATCTGCATATATGTGACATACTATGCAATTTTCTGGGACCACATTTGACTTTCAGATCTAAGGCTAAAAACTATGCAGAAGTACAGGATAATCTAAACAGTTCCCCTCCAATGCGTCTCCATGCATTCACTTCCTTCACGTGGCCCTGATTTCCTGTTCCTGAGAGCAGCCACGACCTTAATATGTAAGTCTATGGTCACGACTCACAAGACAGGGGCAGCCCCAAAACAAAAACGGGCCAGATCAAGCGAAATATAAAACGTAGTCCCCCCCCCCAAAGAAATGTCAATTGAAAAAAGGTAAAACGAAACGAAGTGCAGCTTGTTTGCGGTCTTTCCAGCTTCTGCTTGAAGTTAATGTGTTAGCTGTGTTGATGAACAACTGTGTCTTACCGAGAGAGCACATTGCGAGGCGAAATCGTCTATAGCTCATTGTTATGGAGGTGTCCAAATAAATGTCACAGGAAAACAGCTTAAACAAATGCAGCTAACGTTACTGTTGTTATTCTGTCTGCACTGTTTGATGTGACTGCAAGTTAGCCGTACTTGGCTAGCTAGCAAGCAAGGGTAAAGAACGTTCAGCGAGTATGGCAATGTAACATTTAGAACGAACTACTGGGTCACGTCCATAGATACAGAACAAAAAGACTAAACGACAGTCACGTCTCCGGCAACCGAACCAATAGAACGAAGAACCTGCTGGCTTGGGTAGCAAACCCTAGATTTTTGTCGGGACTACATCTTGTGGAAGGATGAAATATTATGAATAAATAAATTAAACTATGTCAATCATTATTTGAATATATTGGTAACCCGTTGTATAAAAGTGATAATGCACTCGAAGCCGGTGTTATTGGCTAACAACACCCGTGCCAACATATGCTCCAAACACTGGCTTCTCGGGCATATCATTTATGTAGCCTACGCTCTAGCTCCCCCTAGCTGCATTCACTCACTGTGAAAAGTGAGTCCAGTCTGTAAGGCCAGAATTCTAACTTATCTTTTTCTTGTCAAATCACACAAACAAATGCCAAATAACTCAACTCTTTTTTTACACTGAATTTTTAAATTCAAACGTGTTTATTCCTGCCAAATCACAACGATAGATGGAAGAAGAGTTGTTGAATGAAGAATGTTTGCAGTAACATTGACATCATGAAATAAAAGACATATTTTCCAAAATGTTTTATTAGATTAGAGAACACATTGGGAGGGATCTTAGACGATTCCCCAATACAGAATCAGATCCTTGACATGTTGAGCTTATCAAAGATTCACCACCATATTTTACAGTAGAGGATGGATAAACATTTTGGTTACCTGGAGGAGGGTTTTGCATATACACTACCGGTCAAAAGTTTGGGGTCACTTAGAATGTAATTTACAATGTCATTAATGTAATTTACAACACTAACAATGTCTACACTGTATTTCTGATCTATTTTATTGGAAAAAATGTTTGCTTTTCTTTCAAAAACAAGGAAATTTCAAAGTGACCCCAAACTCTTGAACGGTAGTGTATATATATATATATATATTTTTTTTTTTATTGTATTTTTTTTCTAGTCCAGGGGAGAGTCATGTAATTGATGAAATGTCAATATTTTCCGTGTGCCCTATGCTGCCCCTCAACTCTGATTCTCTGCTGGGCGCGGAATATCAAGTATGCTTGCAGGCTATTTAGTGTGGTTCAATCAAATGATCCATGGCCTATAGAATACAAAGTGCCTGCTCGGAGAAGCATAGAGCAAAGTTATATTTCTAAGATGGCTGCTGGGATGGTGCAAATAAAACTGGGTTGTATTACACACTGCAATGGATATTCCAACCCCGGCCTGCTCTGCTCTTGCTCATCCAAAACGTTCTTGTGTGCTGCCTAACCAATGGATATTCCAACCCCAGCCTGCTCTGCTCTTGCTCATCCAAAACGTTCTTGTGTGCTGCCTAACCAATGGATATTCCAACCCCGGCCTGCTCTGCTCTTGCTCATCCAAAACGTTATTGTGTGCTGCCCAACCAATGGATATTCCAACCCCGGCCTGCTCTGCTCTGCTCATCCAAAACGTTCTTGTGTGCTGCCTAACCAATGGATATTCCAACCCCGGCCTGCTCTGCTCTGCTCATCCAAAACGTTATTGTCTGCTGCCTAACCAATGGATATTCCAACCCCGGCCTGCTCTGCTCATCCAAAACATTATTGTGTGCTGCCTAACCAATGGATATTCCAACCCCGGCCTGCTCTGCTCATCCAAAACGTAGCAGTTCAGGACTACCGTAGCAGTTCAGGAGGAGTCAATGGCTTATTCAGATTTGTATTTATTTATTAGACCTAGTCCAGAAAATGCACTCTTGCGCACAGACTAGCCTATAGCCTATATTCTGTTCAGTTTGAGGAGTGGGCAAAGATGGAGGTCAACTTTGATAGCTTGTTACTACTATAATAGATTTGATTAAAAACAATATTTTTCTTGCCAATGATGTATTTATCAGTTATTGACCTCACAATAAGCCAGATTTCAGTCATTTACATTGTGGTGCTGAAACTTGAAGCAGCAGCCGCGGCACAATCAATTGGAAATGGACAGCTCATGGTGCTGAAAGTAGGCATATTAGAGTAGGAATAATTCATTTCAAAAGGGCTTTGTATTTCTTCCTATCTATTTTTGAAGATAAATAAAAACTGATGTGATTATATAAAGTGATCTATAACAGTGCTATGGTCCGCGATGCTCTCTCATTGCAAACAAGACACTGATTTGGCATTGGAGAAATATGATATCCAACAAATGTAAATGCCAGTGGTGGGTCTGGCATCTGCATATGCAGAAAATAACCCCGTACCTACTGTAAAATGTGTTATGGGGCTATTTGGTTTCCACTGGTCCTGGGGCCCTTGTTAAGGTCAACGGCATGATGGAATTTACCCAGTACCAGGACATTTTAGCCAAAAACCTGGTTGCCTCTGCCAGGAGGCTGAAACTTAGCTGCAAGTGGATCTTCCAGCAAGACAATAACCCCAAGCACACATCAAAATCTACAAAGAAATGGTTAATTGACCACAAAAATCTAAATTTTGCAATAGCCAGCTCTGTCTCCGAATTTGAATCCAATTGAACCTGTGGTTTGAATTGAAGAGGGCAGTCCCATGAGCGCAGACGAACAATATCAATAATCTGGAAAGATTCTGTATGGAGGAATGGTCTAACATCCTTCCCAATGTGTTCTCCAATCTCATAAAACATTAGAGAAAAAGGCTATGCCGTTATCCTCACAAAGGTGCCGGAGTATTGAAAAGAGGGGTGCCAATAATTTCGACCCCATCTATTGAGAAAAACAAAATCTCTTTCTTTGAGCAGTTGTATTAGTATAAAATCATATAATTTAAAAAAATTTGGGAGCATACATTATAGCTCAGTAATTGTATCATTTTTTTTATACAGTCTTTTTTCCTCATCTTTATCAAGTGTGCCAATACTTTCCATCATGACTGTATATGTGTGTAGTCACTCACTCATCCCCGTCAAGCCGGCTGGTGCGTGTGTGTATGTAATAATGTAATCGTTCAAGTTTATCTTCACTTCTCTGTTCTGCTCCGACCAATCAGTGTTCTTCATTTGCTGTTTTTGATTGAGTCAGGCTTGTCGTCTGAGGGAAACAAATCCATATTGAGGATATTGAGGCAGACCAATCAGTGCATTCACACATGATCAACATTTTACTGTTTATCTAACCGTTAACCTATAACGTCTCACCTCGTCGACCATTTCCTGCATTTTGTGGATGAGGGCGAACATGTGACCAGCATCCTCCTTCAGCTTCTTCTCATAGGATGAGCTTCGAAGTTCCACCTTCTCCAGCCTGCTGCTAAGACCCTCCTCCTGGCCCTGAGTGACAGCCGCAGCATCCACTGAGAAAGAATAAGAGAGGGAGAGTGAAGAAAGAGGAGCAGAGAAGGGGAAGAGGCATAAAAAAAAATGGTTAGCCAATAGAAATCTATGAAATTAACAAGATATATAATAAGAGTCTAACAAAATGTGTGTAAGTGTGTGAGAGAGAAAAAAAGGAGACGTGTGTAGTACCCAGTGCGTCCTGTAGGGTAGCGATGCGTAGCTCCAGGGCTTTCCGTGTTCTGTCTGCTGCTTCCAGGGCCTGTAGCAGGCTGGGGATGTTTACCACACTGCCCTTGTAGGAGACCACCTCAGCCCCCACAGCTGCAGCTGGCCCCCTGGATCCCCCAGACTTCCGGCCACAAGCCTTCTCCTTCTTTGTAGCTCCACGAAACAACCCACGGTTACCTGAAGACAAAGAGAGTGTGTGCGTGTTTCGGTACTCACCCCTGCCCTATCACTCATTGGGGACACACTGATAACAATTAGAAAAATACTGAACGTGAGTGTGTGTCTAACCTTCCATGCTGATATCAGGTTCTGTGTGTTCTGTCTCCTCCCAGCGAGAGGCTAGCATCCTGTATGGACATTGCCCCTCCACACACACCTTATTCAACAACACCTGGACTTGGGTGGGTGTGAGCCACAGCCCTAGTGACAGTAAGATGTTGTGAAGGTCTGCTTGTCTGAGGCCGCCAGTGAGCCGTTTGTCAAAGAACACACAGGCCAACAACACCCTACGAGACAGCACCTAGAGAGAGGGAGAAAGAGAGAGGTAGTTAGTAAGGGGAGAGAGAGGGGAAACCATGAAGCATAGCCACGGGAAGATGTTAGGGGGGAGAGGTACCCCTTTTTAATAAAGCATTGCATGCATCTATAATCACATCTGCGTAGTGGCATACAGATGAGCAGAGGCATTTTTGGAATTTCCACACAGATTTTTTTAGCAGGGTCCAGACTTTGAGGCCTTTTATAAACGCATTTCCTGCAATTCTACATCATTTACATGACAGAAGACACTGACAAACTGAAATCAAAAAACCCGGTCTTGAATGCAAATAATAGCCCTGGCCAATGAAGAGACACAGATTGTACAATATTAGGATACAGTGCCTTTGGAAAGTTTTCAGACCCCTTGACTTTTTCCACATTTTGTTAAGTTACAGCCTTATTCTAAAATGGATTCAATACAACAATGTCCTCAGTAATCTACACACAATACCCCATAATAACAAAGCGAAAACAGGTAATCAATTTGAGAAAATCCATAAAAAATAAAAACAGAACTACCTTATTTACATAAGTATTCAGACCCTTTGCTATGAGACTCAAAATTGAGCTCAGGTCCATCCTGTTTCCACTGATCATCCTTGAGATGTTTCTACAACTTGATTGGAGTCCACCTGTTGTAAATTCAATTGATTGGACATGATTTGGAAAGGCACACACCTGTCTATATAAAGGTCCCACAGTTGACAGTGCATGTCAGAGCAAAAACCAAGCCATGAGGTCAAAGGAATTGTCCGTAGAGCTCCGAGACAGGATTGTGTCGAGGCACAGATCTGGGGAAGGGTACCAAAATATTTCTGCAGCATTGAAGGTCCCCAAGAACACAGTGGTCTCCATCATTCTTAAATGGAAGAAGTTTGAAACCACCAACTCTTCCTAGAGCTGTCCACCCAAACTGACAAAGCTCTAGAGTTCCTCTGTTGAGATGGGAGTCTTCCAGAAGGACAATCATCTCTGCAGCAGTCTACCATTCAGGCCTTTATGGTACAGTGGCCAGACGGAAGCCACTCTTCAGTAAAAGGCACATGACAGTCCGCTTGGAGTTTGCCAAAAGGCACTCAAAGACTCTCAGACCATGAGAAACAAGATTCTCTGGTCTGATGAAACCAAGATTGAACTCTTTGGCCTGAATGACAATTGTCACGTCTGGAGGAAACCTGGCACCATCCCTACGGTGAAGCATGGTTTTGGCAGCATCATGCTGTGGGAATGTTTTTCAGCAGTAAGGACTAGGAGATTAGTCAGGATCAAGGGAAAGATGAACGGAGCAAAGTACAGAGAGATCCTTGATGAAAACCTGGTCCAGAGCGCTCCGGACCTAAGACTGGGGCGAAGGTTCACCTTCAACAGGACAACGAACCGAAGCACACAGCCAAGACAAGGCAGGAGTGACATTGGGACAAGTCTCTGAATGTCGTTGAGGGGCCAGGAAGAGCCCGGACTTGAACCCCATCGAACAGCTGGAGACCTGAAAATTGCTGTGCAGCAACACTCCCCATCCAACCTGACAGGAATTGAGAGAATCTGCAGAGAAGAACGGGAGAAACTCCCCAAATACTGGTGTGCCAAGCATGTAGTGTCATACCCAAGACTCAAGGCTGTAATTGCTGCCAAAGCACTGAGTAAAGAGTCTGAATACTTATGTAAATGTGATGTATGCTAATTTATTACATTTGTTTTTTTAAACATTTCCAAAAACCAGTTTTTGCTTTGTCATTATGGGGTAATGTGTGTTG
This sequence comes from Oncorhynchus clarkii lewisi, assembly GCF_045791955.1. Taxonomy (NCBI): domain Eukaryota; kingdom Metazoa; phylum Chordata; class Actinopteri; order Salmoniformes; family Salmonidae; genus Oncorhynchus; species Oncorhynchus clarkii. The sequence continues at coordinate 20,365,932 of NC_092151.1, read as the reverse complement.
GGGGGGGGGGGGGGGGGCTGTAACCTAACAACATTTGGAAAAAATCAAGGTGTCTGAATACTTTCTGAAGGCATTGTATATATATTTTTATAGGCTAAAGGGCTATTAAATAACCTTTCCAGTGGCACTGAAGATGAAGCCTATGCTACTCACCGGGGATAAGCTACTTTGAAAAACAGTGTTGTTTGCTCATAATTGGGAGTTGAGAAATATTGTTTGAGGTTCTACAGACAGATTAGGGATTTGCATTCCAAACTGTACGTTTGTCCCGTGATTGTCTTTTTAAATATGCGAAAGACAAACTGACCGCTGCAACCAAGTTTACTAATACAATCCATAGATGGCAGTTCCCATTCACGTCAGTACAGGCAGAGATTACTAATGTACCCCTGAGTTTAACAGTCAAATACAATCTATAGATGGCAGTTCCCATTCACGTCAGTACAGGCAGCCATTACTAATGTACCCATGAGTTTAACAGTCAAATTGCCAGGGTTAGAGGTTCCAAACCCTTCTATGGTTGATATGTCTATGGCCATAAAGGAACAAGTGATTCTATATTTGGCTCATGTGCTGCCCACATTGCAGCCTTACCGACTTCACACAGAATGCACAAAACATTTAGAACACCTGCTCTTCCATGATACTGACCAGATCAATCCAGGTGAAAGCTATGATCCCTTATTGATGCCTTATTAAATCCACTTCAATCAGTGAAGATGAAGGGGAGACAGGTTAAAGAAGGATTTTTAAGCATTGAGACAATTGAGACATGGATTGTGTATGTGTGCCATTCAGAGGTTCAATGGGCAAGATGTGCCTTTGAACAGGGTATGGTGCCAGGTGCACCCGTGTGTATCAAGAATTCTCCACCACCCAAAGGACACCCAGCCAACTTGCCACAACTGGGAAGCATTGGAGTCAACAATAATTTTCTGAGGGGGGGGTGCAACTCAATATTAGGAAGGTGTTCCTAATGTTTGGTATACTCAGTGTATGTGCTTGTGATCAAACTTAATCCACAGCTATTTTTTAGAAGCTATTGATCTTCTGTGGCTAAATGATGTTCTCTGGTGTAGTATTTTGAATGATTTTATTTATGTCTGTTCAGACAGGAGTAACATTTTTGGCAAAATTATTTAGAGGGTGCTGCAGCACCCCTACTTCCCACAGTGACTCTATGAAGTATAGTAACTTTTAGGGGGCCCTAGTATTTACAGTGTATGTGGGCCTTACATTGTGCTTTAAGAGGCAGTCTGAATTCTCACTAGTAATTCCCTCCTCTCCCAACATCTCTGGGGAAAAAAATAAGGAGAAAAGAAAGCAATTTTAGTACACACACAGCTTCTGGCATTTAACGTCCCCCAACCCAGTCTTTTCAGATCTTCATACCTCTTTCTCCCTCTCCCTCTTTCTCATCCATCTCTTCTCCATCGTCATCAGTCTCCTCCGCTGCTGTCCCTCCACTCTCTCCTCTTTCCTGAAATCTTTTACTCCTCTCATCCCGTATTCTCTGCTTTTTGTCGTTCTTTATCTGGTTATCCTCCTGAAAAAGAGATTGGAGAATGTAAGCAGGACTAAATCAGGTGTAGTGAAGAAAACAGGTAACATGTTCATTTGTGTGTGTGTACCGTGGGTGTGTGTGTAGGCGTTAGAGAGCAGAGACAGCGGTAGAGCAGTAGACCAAAGTCCCTCTGAAGCATCTCACAAAACAACTCTGCCAGCAAGCCCACCTAGAGAGAGAGAGGTCCGTATAATCATTTATGTTGTATCATGACAACTAACCTACTCCAAAGCGGAGTAGTACAGTATATCTCAGTGTGGTCTATGGGAGTACTTTACCTCAAAGGCCTCCTTGGTTGTGGAGGTGTGGGGCTCCAGGAGAGAGGAGAGTGGGACGGGGCAGAGGGCTAGCCCAGGACGAGGCCTTGCAACCAGGCATGGAGCGGCAGGGAGAGGGGCCCCTTCCTCCTGATAGACAAAGAGACAAACACGCACAAGGCAGCTTTAGAATGGCTGTGAATTGTGACTTGCCTGATGACTCATATTGAATGTAATTCCGCTGCTCTATCGATCGCTACATACATTCAGTCTGAGACTGCCATCCTAGAAGTCGTTTGCAGTGACGTCAAAGTGAAAGCCGCTGTACATAACAAGTCCTCGGAGACTGGATCGTCTCTAACCAATCAGAGTATCAAAGCCAATTACTATTTCCGAAACGCTGCTTTACCCACGTGTGTTCAAGCTCTGTCCCAACCCATCCGTTTCTGGGACCAATCAGAACGGTCTGAATCTGTTCGCACATCGAGAAGTCATCGGGAAGGAGATCAAATCCAGACTATTCGTAGATTTGATCTGGGCGTGGCGTTTAGCCAGAGTGATGTGGATGGGTAGCCAGGTAAAGATGTGACTACTACAGGATATGTATCGAGGGGCGGAGCTAGCATGTTGGAGTGAACGGCTGTGCGTGAGAGGCTCCTGCAACTTTTTTGCGAAATAATCTAATTTAACCTACTTTATGGCACTTTTTACAACAAACGTTTCTTTCTAATACAAGATTGAAACTTTTTATATGAAAATGCCGAGTAATAAGCGACCAAAGGACAATAAATCCACAGCGGAGGCCTACTCCCCACTAAACAACGAGACAGACATGGCGGGAGGCACATGCAACAACGTGACACTTACAGAACTTACCCGGGCTTTGGGGGAGCTACGTGTTGCTATAGCTGAGGATCTTAAGGCCACTATTGCTGAACTGGACACCAAAATCAAGAGCATCATTCGAACGGTCGCTTCGCATGGCCAGAGTATTGTGGACCTTGAGAAAGCTTCTGAATTCAACGCTGGTAGGATCGACGAGTTAGAGAAGCTATGCACGTCATTGCAGGATGCTGTGCAGAGGCTTTCTGTGAAAGTGGTGGACCTGGAGGGCCGATCCAGACGTAATAACCTTCGCGTTGTTGGTCTGGCAGAGGGGGTAGAGGCGGGCTCTCGCCCCACCGACTTCTTCGCCAAGCTATTGAAGGATGCAATGGGATCGGATGTTTTGGATTCGGATCCCCAGCTGGACCGCGCACATCGCTCCCTTGTCCCAGTGCCTGGACCGGGCAAACGTCCTCGCCCAGTAATCATCTGTTGTCACAGTTTCAAGACCAAGGATCTTATCCTGCGTGAAGCTCGAATGAGGGGTAACCTGTCACATAAAGGGCATCCATTCCGTGTCTATGAGGATTATGCGCCCGATGTGGCAAAGCATCGCGCCGACTACAGAGATGTCATGACCAAACTCTACAAACTCCATCTTCGCCCAGCCTTACTCTTCCCTGCAAGACTAAGAATTACCCCGCCTTCCGGTGAGAAGATTTGGCTCTCCTCGGTTTTGGACGCAGAGAAGTTTATCCGGGGATATACACCAATCATCCGTACAGGTTAGAGTGCCTTGTTATTGCGTCTTAGGGTCTGCTCATGGACTCGAATCCATACTATACCATATTGGGTGAAAACGTTTTAAACGGGCTCAACAAGGGCTACCGAACATGTAAGACGCGGAGCAGACCAATGGATGGCGGTCAGAGCTCTCAATTAACGTTACATTCACTTTCATCCCGGCTGTGCTCAGCGATGCATATTCTTTACTTCCAGATTTGATCACTGGCACCTTCGGACGGATATACTTATATTCCCCCACTTTGTTTTGTTTCGTTATTTATTTTACAATCCTTACATTATTCTTACTACCATACCATTTATTTATTGCTTGCAGGGGACTGGGGGTGATGGTTGGGAGGGGGCAGACACCTGGTTAGCAGGTTGATGTTTTGTGCTGTTGTGCCTTTGTCTGGCCGTGGGCCTCTCTCCCACCAGCCCTCTGTAGTGCTTATGTCTGTGTAGGTGTGCGTACATATAATTACTATTTGTACTTTATTACTATTTTCTCTTAGCATTTTAGTATTATGTATGTGTATATTTTAAATCAGTGTAGATTGTTATTCTGGGGTATGAATGTTTGTATGTGTATGTGTGCATATGTATGTATATACATATTCTTTAAATATATATTTTTATATATGATTTTTTGTGTGGGTATGTATACATACATGTATATGCATGTATGTGTGTGTACATATTTTGTTTATGGGGGGAACGTTTAATTTAACAAATCCTTGTTCCGATCTCCTGACCCACAGTATGTAAAGGTACGGCTGACTATGTCGGTTGCGGATGGTTTATTTTTTGACCGGCAGTGCTTAGCAATATAATCTTGAGGCTATATCTTGCTTATCTCTGGGATTGACCCAGGATGACGCTTAAATGCGCAATATGTTTAAGTTGCAACTTATTCTGTTTAGGTTTATTAGATGCTAACTGAACACTTAACTCGCGGGAGCCTCCTCAGTTCATATGTTAGTAGAAGTTCTAGGATAGTGAGAGGTGAACGTATAGTTGGGATTTTATTTTTGTTTTACCTCTTGTTCGAGGTCGCGCCGTGCTTTTTTGGCATCGGCCAGACAATGTGTTTATTATTTTTATTTTTCCTTTTTTTTCCTCCTGTTTGTACATGCCTGTTAAATGTGGGTTGATGGGGGGGGGTAAGTGTTGGGGAAATTAGGGGAACAGGGTGGGAAGTAAAGGTGCTTGCAGGGGGGGAGGGGTGGGTTGGATACTGCTCGGGTGTAGGTGCTACATATGCTGATCGTGATGGTTTGGTGCGCTTTCTTACCTTTTTATCAAGTTACATGGTATGCAGGCCACCATAGGAACTACAAACGAGAGGAGGGCGGGGCTTACATTCACTTCCTGGAATGTCAAGGGTTTAAACAAACCAATTAAGAGGGGCAAGGTCCTAGCCCACTTGAAAGCACTCTCGTCTGATATTATATTTTTGCAAGAAACCCATCTGAAGAATAACTCTCATAGCAGACTTAAGTGTAGGTGGGTGGGGCAAGTGTATCACTAACTTCTCTGCCAAAACGAGAGGCACAGCGATTCTGGTACGGAAAGGAATTCCCTTTCTACATAAAACCACTATTGCGGATAAAGAGGGTCGGTATGTGATCGCAATAGGATAAATCCACTCTACCTCAGTAACTCTACTAAATATCTATGGGCCAAACATTGACAACCCCTCTTTTTTCAAAAGAGTCCTTGCCCTGATTCCAGATATCTCCCATACTAACCTGGTCATTGGAGGGGACCTTAACTGTGTGCTAGACCAATATTTGGATAGATCCTCTACCCGGCGAACCCCTACCTCCTATTCAAGCGAATTCTTGAATACCTACATAAAAAATTCGAACTTATTTGATATATGGAGGATCGCTAACCCTACGGGTAGGGAATACTCCTTTTACTCTCATGTTCACAAGGTTTACACTCGAATTGACTACTTTTTGTTGGATGCTAGACTACTCCCCTATACCTGTAATGTGAGGTATCATGATATTATAATCTCGGACCACAGTCCACTCACCTTCTCCCTGAGATTGGGTGACATTGTACCAAACGAGAGGGTCTGGAGGTTGAATCCTCAGCTCCTCACAGAACCAACATTCTGTGAATATCTTAAAGACCAAATTACATTTTTCTTTGATACCAACGACAACACAGAGACCTCCTCAGCATTATTGTGGGAAACACTGAAGGCTTATCTGAGAGGCTGTATCATCTCCTTTCAGGCTGCCAGGAGTAGGCAAAACAGAGGAAAACTGGAAGAACTGGAGGGACAAATTCACTTACTGGATAGGGAGAATACTAGCCACCCATCTATGGAGAAACATAAAAAAATGACCTCTTTAAAATTTGAATATAATCAGATTCTCTCAGCTAAAATTGCTAAATCTTTTCTCTATGCCAAGCAAAAATATTTTGAGTTTGGTGACAAACCACACAAATTACTCGCCAGACAACTTCGAAAAAATGTGAGTGACCGAATGATTCACAGGGTTAAATCTGCATCTGGGGAATTACTCTCTTCCCCCAAAGACATCAATGACAGATTCCGGCAGTTTTATGAGACTCTATATACATCTAAAGCGAATCCTAACCCCTTAATTATGCAAACATTTTTGGAGGACTGCAATCTTCCTGCCCTGAACCAGGAAGATTCTAACTTCCTGAATAAGGAAATATCTCTTGATGAAATTCGAGAAACAATTAAATCTCTAAAGAGTGGCAAGACCCCGGGCCCAGATGGATACCCTGGTGAATTCTATAAAACATTCAGCAACATGCTCTCTCCCTATCTGCACAAAATGTTGGTTCAGGCCAATGAGGATGGAGCTCTCCCTTCTACTTTGGATGAAGCGTTCATTACAGTTATACATAAGAAGGGTAAAGATCCAGAAGAGGTAGGGTCATACAGACCAATATCTCTCCTTAATACAGACCAAAATATTTTAGCAAAAACTCTGGCTAACAGGCTTAGCACTTTAATTGGCAAATTGGTCCATTCGGATCAGACCGGCTTTATCCCTAACAGAAACTCATTCTTCAATCTCAGGCGCCTCTTCAATGTTATGTATTCTCAGAGGTTACCCAACGTGGACCTTGTCGTCATATCTCTTGACGCCGAAAAGGCCTTTGACCAAGTTGAGTGGCCCTATCTATTCAAGGTCCTACAGAAATTTAATATTGGAGATAGGTTCATAAATTGGATCCAGCTTTTATATAGGAACCCCTGTGCCAGAATACTCACTAACCAATCATTGACGACCCGATTTAACCTCAACAGGGGGACAAGGCAGGGTTGTGCGCTGTCGCCTATGCTCTTCGCCCTAATTATCGAACCGCTCGCTCAGACGATTAGATCTCATGCAGCAATACACGGCTATAATACTAAAGATACTCTAAATAAGATCTCCCTATACGCAGATGACATCCTCCTCTATGTAACAGAACCCCAGGCTAGTATCCCAGCTATTCTTGATGTGATCAATTTGTTTGGTACCTTCTCGGGATACAGAATAAATTGGAACAAGAGTGAATTAATGCCCATACGATCGCAAAATACCTCCTGGCTAGAACATCTCCCATTTAAGTTATCTTCAGAAAAATGTACCTACCTAGGAATTGTAGTTACCAAACAATACTCCTTACTATTTAAAGAGAATTTCCCCTCTCTGATACAAAAACTCAAAGAAAACATACTATTTTGGAGAACTCTCCCAATTTCTCTGCTCGGAAGAATTAATGCCATTAAAATGGTCTTCCTCCCTCAACTGCTCTACCTATATCAGAACATCCCAGTATTCATACCTAAATCCTTTCATAAACAACTGGACTCAATTATCAATCCTTTCATCTGGGATTATAAAACACACAGGATAGGTAAAAAACACCTCTGTAAATCCAAGATGGAAGGAGGATTGTCTCTCCCAAATTGTATATTTTATTACTGGGCCGCTAACCTCCGCATTGTTACGTTTCTGCTGGATGACGTACTTCCGGCATCCAGCTGGCTTAGTATGGAGCGTGAGGAGTGTCACCCCTTCTCTATTGGCGCTGTGATTTTGTCGCCTGTCAATCTGGAGATGTCACTTTATTGTAACAATCCTATTATACATAGCACAGTCCGAATCTGGAAGCAAATTAAAGTCCACTTTGAGCTTAGACCAATGTCATTCATGCTCCCTGTCGCCAGGAATCCCTCCTTTGCCCCTTCTAACCTTGATAACACATCTTCCCTCTTTCTTTCTACGTGTCCTTATTTTGTATGTCGTGTTTTGTATTATTTGTTCTGCACCCAGAACTCTGGGTCTTGTTGTTCCTGTATGCTCTTTTATGTTTAGATAAGAATTATACACCATTCTTGTGTGTGTTTAATCAAAAATATTTGAAACGAGGATATGTATCGAACTCTCACCACACACACACACACTCACACACACACTCACACACACACACACTCACCTCCTGAGTCCTGAGTGTGCTCCAGTCGTCCTCTGTAGGTACGATCCGCCAGACATCAGGTAACAAAAACACCACTGTCTCCAGCTTCCCCTCACAAACATAGCTCAGCTCAGCCATCTTATACCTGAGAGAGGGAGTTGTTCATCCCATTGTAAATGGAGTGCCACACAGTGTTGAAAAGGGGAAAACAAAACAAGCATTTGATTGACTGGTTTACTACCTGGCTGTGTGAGAGTCAAAAGAGTGTGTGAGAATAAAGATGTGCTTGTGTGATCATGAACATGCAAGTGTGTATACTGACCACTGGGAGCAGCCGCTGAGGTCCAGTCCACTCTGTTCCCTCACACAGCGCAGGGCTGTCCTCAGCAGTGCCCGAGGGTCCTTCAGCGGACTGGGACCGCCGCCATCTGTCTCAAGACACCACGGACCCCCAAGGGCCCGAAACTCACCCCCTACCTCCCCCAAAAGGAACTGACAGAGAGGGGAGAGAGATCATGTACAGTTGAAGTCAAAAGTTTACAAACACCTTAACTAAAGGTTAAACTCAGTTTTTCATCATTCCTGACATTTAATCCAAGTAAAAATTCCCTGGCTTAGGTCATTTAGGATCACCACTTTATTTTAAGAATGTCAAATGTCAGAATAATAGTAGAGAGAATGATTTATTTCAGCTTTTATTTCTTTCATCACATTCCCAGTGGGTCGGAAATTAACATGCACTCAATTAGTATTTGGTAGCATTGCCTTTAAATTGTTTAACTTGGGTCAAACGTTTCAGGTAGACTTCCACAAGCTTCCCACAATAAGTTGGGTGAATTTTGGCCCATTCCTCCTGACAGAGCTGGTGTAACAGTCAGGTTTGTAGGCCTCCTTGCGGCGTTTCAGGTTATGTCGATATAGGACTCGTTTTACTGTGGATATAGATACTTTTGTACCTGTTTCCTCCAGCATCTTCACAAGGACCTTTGCTGTTGTTCTGGGATTGATTTGCACTTCTCGCACCAAAGTACGTTCATCTCTAGGAGACAGAACAAGTCTCCTTCCTGAGCGGTATGACGGCTGCGTGGTCCCATGGTGTTTATACTTGCGTACTATTGTTTGTACAGATGAACGTGGTACCTTCAGGCGTTTGGAAATCGCTCCTAAGGATGAACCAGAATTGTGGAGGTCTACCATTTTTTTTCTGAGGTCTTGGCTGATTTCTTTTGATTTTGCCATGATGTCAAGCAAAGAGGCACTGAGTTTGAAGGTAGGCCTTGAACTACATCCACAGGTACACCTCCAATTGACTCAAATGATGTCAATTAGCCTATCAGAAGCATCTAAAGCCATGACATCATTTTCTGGAATTTTCCAAGCTGTTTAAAGGCACAGTCAACTTAGTGTATGTACACTTTGACCCACTGGAATTGTGATAGTGAATTAATCTGTCTGTAAACAATTGTTGGAAAAATGACTTCATGCACAAAGTAGATGTCCTAACTGACTTGCCAAAACTATAGTTTGTTAACAAGAAATGTGTGGAGTGGTTGAAAAACAAGTTTTAATGACTCCAACCTAAGTGTATGTAAACTTCCGACTTCAACTGTATTTAGTATGTAATTATGATTTGACCAAAGTTGAGGTGTATAGTGGGCTGTACCCAGTCACAAAGTAACCGTCCTCACCTTGATGAGAGAGGCAGGGTGCATAGCACCCTCCTGCTGTTCTTTCCGGTCCTGCAGCCCACAGCACTGTCTGTACAGCTCCTCTGAACTGGCCATGGACAACAGCAGCACCTGTGTGACACACACACACACACCATTTAGGGGTTCCCGAGTGGCGCAGCGCTCTTAAGCATTGCATCTCAGTGCTAGAGGTGTCACTACAGACACCCTGGTTCGAATCACAACCGGCCGTGATTGGGAGACCCAATGTCTCGTCACTACAACTCCCGTACAGGCTCGGGAGAGACGAAGGTCGAAAGCCATGCGTCCTCCGAAACACAACCCAACCAAGCCGCACTGCTTCTTAACACAGCGCGCATCCAACCCGGAAGCCAGCCGCACCAATGTGTCGGAGGAAACACAGTGCATCTGGCGACCTTGGTTACCGTGCACTGCGCCCGGCCCGCCACAGGAGTCGCTGGTGCGCGATGAGACAAGGATATCCCTACCGGCCAAACCCTCCCTAATCCGGTCGACGCTAGGCCAATTGTGCGTCGCCCCACGGACCTCCCGGTCACGGCCGGCTGCGACAGAGCCTGGGTGCAAACCCAGAGTCTTTGGTGGCACAGCTAGCGCTGCGTTGCAGTGCCCTAGACCACTGCGCCACCCGGGAAACCGGGTACAAGCCTCTTTAGGATGTTTTTAACATAATTCAATAATGTTCCAACTGGAGAAGTCTTCAGAAGTGCGATGGAACAGAGCTCGCTCTCACATGAACGCGCATGGTCAGCGCAAGTTCAGGCCATGGTAGACCTTACTCAATCCCCTCTCATTCGGCCCCACTTCACAGTAGAAGCATCAGACAAGGTTCTAAAGACTGTTGACATCTAGTGGAAGCCTTAGGAAGTGCAACATTACCAATATCCCACTGTATCTTCAATAGGAGCGGAGTTGAAAATCGACCAACCTCAGATTTCTCACTTCCTGATTGGAAGTTCTGAGTCCTGTTATACTCACAGACATCATTCAAACAGTTTTAGAAACTTCAGAGTGTTTTCTATCCAAATCTACTAATAATATGCATATTCTAGCTTTTATGGCTTTGTAGCAGGCCGTTTACTCTGGGCATGTTTTTCATACGGACATGAAAATACTGCCCCCTACCCCAAAGAAGTTAACTAGGATGGCTACCACAGTATTCTGCAGTGATGCGCCATCCCAACTGGTTTTGGGCTTAGTCCCATTATCATTGTTTTTCAACAGGACAATGACCCAACACCTCCAGGCTGTGTAAGGGCGATTTTACCAAGAAGGAGAGTGATGGAGTGCTGCATCAAATGACTTGGCCTCCACAATCCCCCGACCTCAACCAAATTGAGATGGTTTGGGATATGAGTTGGACCGCAGAGTCAATGAAGGAAAAGCAGCCAACAAGTGCTCAGCATATATTGGAACTCCTTCAAGACTGTTGGAAAAGCATTCCAAGTGAAGCTGGTTGAGAGAATGCCAAGAGTGTGCACAGCTGTTATCAAAGCAAAGGGTGGCTATTTGAAGGATCTCATATATGTTGAATTGTTTAACAATATTTTTGGTTACTACATGATTCCATGTGTGTTAATTCATAGTTTTGATGTCTTCACTATTATTCTACAATGTAGAAAATAGTACAAATAAAGAAAAACCCTTGAATGAGTAGGTGTTCTATAACATTTGATGGGTAGTGTATATAATAAAATCCAGTGGGCAAACAAGACACACAGGTGGTGAATGGGAAGGTGAGAGTCAGAGTGTTTGTTTGGTGTGCTTTACCTTTACAGTGCACTCTGCGCCCTCTCTCTCAGTGTGTATGTGTTGGTCAGGCTCGACGGGGCCTATGTGGTAAAGGCAGGGCTGTGGGAGCGGAAAGGGGAGGGGCTGGGAGGGAGGAAAGCTGTCAATCCAACTGATTGACAGGTGGCAGACGGATGGGGGGAGAGGGAGATGGGGGTAGCGACGCTGTAGCTCTAGACTGTCACAGGACACACTGGGGGAGACGGCAGGGAGACAACGGGTTGGAGATTAATCGATTACCAAAGTTACAGATTCTTTAACTGACTGATTGCATAAATAAATAAATGACAAGTGGACTCACCAATCCCTGGGGAAGCAAGAGAAGAGGGCGGGACTCTGAACTGGGGTAGGGGAGGTCTTTTTGGGGTGTGCTCCCTTATCCTCCTCTTCCTTCCACCTCCTCCTCTTCTGGTCACAACCCCTCACTCCGCTGTCCTCCCTGACACACACAAAATAATATTGCACACAATTGATTTTCCGTGGGGTGAACAAAGAGACAGAACACACACAGACACACTCACCGGCGGTCTCCTCGTCTCCCTGCCTCAGCAGGTCTCTTCCTGATGCCTCTGCCCCAGCCCTCAAACTGACCACCCCATGATGGAGTCTGCAGCAACCCCGCTGAAAGTGAGAGAGGAAATAAGAAAATAAACAAACACTATTCCCTACATAGTTCACGTCTTCTGTGGCTGTATATGGCCTTTCTGTGACCCTAGGACCTAGGTGGATCAAAATGGACCTAGGTGGATCAAAATGGACCTAGGTGGATCAAAATGGACCTAGATGGATCAAAATAGACCTAGGTGAATCAAAATGGACCTAGGTGAATCAAAATGGACCTAGGTGAATCAAAATGGACCTAGGTGAATCAAAATGGACCTAGGTGAATCAAAATGGACCTAGGCGGATCAAAAGTAATGCACTATATGGAGAGAAGGGTGTGATTTGGGACAGGTTCACTCACGCTTGGCCACAGTGTGAAGGATGCTGGGGATGAGAGGAGGGATCTTGGGAGATTTGAGGAGAGGCTGGGGCTTGCTACCCAGAATGCCCGGTTTCTGTGCGTGTGCAGGCATCATGGAGGGCAGGAGAGGACGAGGAAACTTTGCCGTCTGAGAAGAGATGGAAGAAGAGGATAGAGTATACCTTTTCCTTATCCCTATTAAACCCTCTTGTCTGACACACTATTGGTTAACATAACAACAAATCAACCACTCAGGTGAAATATGAAATTCTACAATATCACTGTCTGGTCCTTCTAGAGTAATCTACATTACCTACAGAAACTCTACCTGTGTGTCTTTGGCCAGGCTCTGTACTCTACCTGTGTGTGTTCTGCGAGGGTCTGTACTCTCTGGGCGCTCCAGCTGTGTGATTGAGACAGATCCAGGACAGCCTTTACCAGCACCCTCTCCCCCAGTGCCGGAACTCTCCCCTTCACCACACTGACACACACACACAGAGTTTACACAGTACACACAGTGTTTACCACCAGTTGAATGACCTCATAGAATTGAATAATTTAGTAAATGAAAACTGATATTTTAGCTATATTGCTTACACCTATCCAAGCTTCTCAAATCGACATATGTGCATAATAGTGGGTAAGGGGTCCATTTGAGATTGGGGCATAACTACTGGAACTTGGTATTAGTCCTTTGTACCTCTTCTGAAAACGCACTTCCTGGTCCACCATCCCATAATGCTCCTGGAGCTGGGTCACAACCCCAGTGAAGACACGTTGCTTCATCTGGGAGCGAACACAAACACATCATTATAGACGCATTACACACACACACACACACACACACACACACACACACACACACACACACACACACACACACGTTTGTCTTACTTGGCTATCCATGTATCTGCTCAGTATCACTCCTTAGCTGGATCGGTCTGGACCTACTTCTTTCTGGAGCAGACCTGACACACAACCATAGAAATATAATTATTCTAGTTATGTTTCACTATATTGGATCACTCCAATATATTGGTATCACTCTGTGGTGGAGGGATACATCTGAGGTGAGGATTTACAGATTTACTTCCGTGTACACCTGTGTCACGGCTGGGGTCCGCCCCTATATATAGACACACGTTCTCTTTCGTTTTCTCGGCAGATGTCCATATGGTTTGAAGTACAAACTTTCTCTAGTTCGCTTGGTAAGTTACTGGTAAGTGTAATATCTTGCGTGGAAGTATACTCACTGGCTGATTGCAGCCTGGAGCAGCTGGCCACATGGCCGCCTCTCCTCTTGAGTGCTCCACTCAATGCGCGCAGTTGATCTGTATCTTCCACCCGTGGTTTGTCGTACTTGTGTTTCGTTAGCGTTACACTACGACTCCATGTGCATCCATTAGTATGGTGGCTCGTTGCCACAAACTGTAATTTACCTTACACAACTTGCCCACTAGCTTGTTCAATGTGTGTTGTGAATTGGTTCTCTGCTAATTATCCTGCAAGGTTTTTTCTTGTTCTTTCCCCTGCAGAGTGTAAGAGTATCTTAGTGGGCTTCCACTACGTTGAGACATTAACTTTGAAGTTCCTTAACGAAGTTACTCCATGATATAGTGCTGTTTTTACGGCTTGGATATTAAAAGGTAATAAATGCAGTAAAAATACAAAATAAAAACATACAAATCAAATCCATTATCTGGTTGCTGTTTTTTTGTCTGCCTGTTTTTCCCACATGGGTCTTCCCCGGTTTTTGCAGAGGTACTGGGTAAGTTATCCCTCGCCGGGTTCCTATTCCTCTAAGTAGGTCACGACATAAGCCATCCCAGGGTGTCGGATCCCTGCGCCGTGGCCTTGTTGGCTTGGCTGAGTTTATGGCTTCCCTTTGTGACAGATCTGATGGTGTCTTCCACCCTGGGGATCTGCGTACCTCAGGTATGCACTGCCTGCGTTTGAGCCACACGGAGAGGGCGGTGGAACGCCCTACCGGAGCCCTGTTTTGTGTGGTGTTCTCAGAACGCCTGCTCCTGGCGCGAGTGGGTCAGCCAACCTCGGGCTCAGGCTGGGGACGAGCTCCCTCCCTCAGGAGTGGTGCGCAGCGAGCTGTTAATCCCTCTACTGGGCCCAGTACCCCTCCCAGGAAGCATGGCCGAAGCCACCTCAGGCCTCTCTACTGGGCCCTTCTGCTGCCAGTCCTGGACGGGGGTATGAGTCAGACCGCTAGGACCACCTTGAACGGAAGGTGCATGCCTTGCATCAGGAGGTTGATAGCGTCGATGGCGACGACAGCTGTTCCCTGTTGGCCAGTGATAGGCTGTTCCTGGGGGACGATGCTGGCGCTGTTCACCACCGTGAGTGGGGCGACCACGCCATCAGAAGCTGGCAACGGGGCTTCATCGCCCCCAGCAGCTCGAGAGGCTATGAGGAGCCTACTCACTCAGGTAGCCACAGAGATGGACATCAAACTGGTGGACAGTGAGGACTCCATCTGTGCCCATCTCTGCTGAGTTCCACGAGGCCTTGCATGAAGGCTGGGTCTCTGCCTGGGGGCGCTTCTGACTCACAGCAAAGACTAGACCATGGAGATATGTTGCGGACGTGGAGTCACTCGGCCTCCGGAAGAACCCGACTATGGACAACATGGTCCTGCCATGGTCCTCCTGGACCAAGGGATTATAGGGTGGAAACCGCGACTGAAGCCGGAATCCCCGAAAAGTATTTGATGCAGACTTGAAAGCCACATATGGGTCCCTCTGCTCTCACCTTACCAATACGGCCATGCTGCTGCAGGGCTACCTGCAGACTCTGTTGCCCCGACAGCAGGAGGGCACAGAGGAGCTCCTCCGGGAAGCGATGGAGATGTCTCGCCTGCTCTCCCTGCTCCAAAGGGATATGGCCCAAGCCAACAGATGGGCCATGGCGCAGGTGGTTACCTCCCGGCACCATCTCTGTCCCGTCTGCTAGGTGCTCTCCAGAGCACATTTGCCAGTCAACCAGTTCATGCTACCTCCTCAGGCCCCGGGTCCAAGGCAGACCGTCGCCACCCACCTGCACCCGAACGACAGTGGGGTCCATCTCCTGCCCCATCGCCTCTTGCTAAGGGACGACAGCGGGGAGGGGCACAGCGTGCGATGAAGCAACAGCCTGTGTTTCCCCACACGGGTCTTCCCCGTTAGTTTTTTTCCCCCAGAGGTACTGGATAATTTATCCCTCACCGGGTTCCTATTCCTCCAAGCAGGACACAAAATAAGCTCTTCCAGGGCGTTGGACCCCTGACGCCCCTTCGTGGCCTTGTTGGTTTGGCTGAGTTTATGGCTTCTCTTTGTGACAGGTGTGATGGTGTCCCATAGGGACGTGCCTGGGGGACCCAGGCGCTCGGGGCACCAGAGGAGAGGCAGGCCCCGGCAGGACCCATAACACACCCTTCCCCGATCGCTTCTCCCGGTATCAAAGGGCAAAGTGGGGTACCCACAACGCGAGGGGTACCGACTCCAATTCCGGTGGCCGACCCCCGAAGAAAACCCTGCAGCTGGAGATCTCCTCACTCATGGACAAGGGTGCCATCCGCAGGATCGAGACATCAGAAAGGTGGGTTCTACTGGTCCCAACAAGATAGAGGGTTTCGACCGATTATGGACCTCTGCAACCTCAATGGGTACTTGAAGGTACTGAGGTTCCACATGCTGTCCCCAGCCCACTTGTTGCAGGCATGTCCAGGGACCAGTGGTATGTGACGCTGGACCTGAGGGATGCGTACTTCCATGTTCCTGTTCACCCAGCTCATTTGCAGTACCTCCGATTTGCTTTCGAAGGGACGGCTTACGAATTCAGGGTTCTTCCCATCAGCATCACCTTGGCACCCTGCACTTTCACAAAGTGCATAGATGCTGTCCTGGCACCTCTCACGTCCCAAGGATTGTTGATCCTCAATTACCTGGACGATTGGCTGATTTGTACCCGACCAGGACCCAGGTCCTGTCAGAGAGTGATGCTCCTGACCCACATCGTCGGGCTGGGCATTACTGTAAACGGCAAGAAGAGTCATCTGATGCCCACTCAAAGGGTGGCTGAACTGGACTCGGTCCTCATGAGAGCACGCCTGTCCACCAGAAGGGTTCAGGCGATCTAATCTTGCCTAGACCACTTTCGGCAGGGGTGGGTGGGTGGTATCCACCCTGACCTGCTAACACCTGTTGGGCTTGCTGACAGCGGCCACGTTGCTGATTCCCCTGGGCCTGCTCCATCTCCGGCCACGTTGCTGATTCCCCTGGGCCTGCTCCATCTCCGGCCTCTTCAGCTGTGTTTCAACTCCCACTAGCTGCACCCGAAGCGCCAACGCCAACTGCGGGTGACCTCACAGTGCCTCAGGGGATTGTTGAAGTGGAGCCGTCACTACTTTCTCTCAGGTGGGGTGGAGATGCTGAGATGTGCCGCCGGGATCTGGTCAGCACAGACACCTCCCAGATCGGCTGGGGGGGGGGGGGGGGTAGGTCGGCCAGCAGCTGTTGGCTACCCTCTTGGAGCGACTAGAGTTCTGAGCTGTACTGCTGGCTCTGTGGTTTTTCCTTCCACATCTGAAGGGAAGACATGTCCTGGTGAGAACAGACAACACCACAGGGTGGCCTGAGGTCCCACCGCCTCCATCTTATGGCATGGGAGCTCCTTCTCTGGGCTCAGGGAAGTCTAGTGTCTCTACGTGCAGCACACGTGCCTGGCATCCTGAATGTGGCTGCGGATTAGCTCTAGAGGGAGGGCCCGCCACCATTAAAATGGGACTTTAGCCAGCTGTGCCATCAGAGTCCTGGGTTCGCGCCCAGGCTCTGTCGTAACCGGCCGCGACCGGGAGGGGAGAAAAAGGGGTAAATTTTTTTAAAAAAAAACAATAAAAAATAAAAAATGGGACGTTGCCACTGGCTGGCCAGTTCCCTCTAGCACCGACTAATCTGGTACGGGTATACCAATATATTGGAGTGATCCAATACAGTGAAACATATAAGGTTACATATGTAACCACGGTTATGACCACGGTTATGTGAGCTATATGGATCACTCCAATCCTCTACGGTGCTAGAGGCGCCTCAAAAATGATGTAGAGAACGTGTGTCGCAGCAATGGGGTCTCAGCCGTGACACAGGTGTACACGGGAGTCAATCTGTAAATCCTCACCACGGATGTATCCCTCCACCGTGGAGTGATCCATACGTAAATCTTTGTTCTTTTTGCACATGACAACCACTCAATTAGCCCACTTCTGAGTTTCCCCCTTTCTCTGTGAAGTTCACATTCCCTATAACCACTGGGTCACTGGTTCAATCTTCACTTGAGCTGTTACCCCTCAATCACTACATTGAGATAGCAAATCTACAGCATGCATGTAGTATCTGCCTACCTATCCATGCTCACGAATATGTCATGTTGCTGAGATTAAGCAAAAGCTAGTGGCTGGATATA
Organism: Oncorhynchus clarkii lewisi; assembly: GCF_045791955.1. Classification (NCBI taxonomy): domain Eukaryota; kingdom Metazoa; phylum Chordata; class Actinopteri; order Salmoniformes; family Salmonidae; genus Oncorhynchus; species Oncorhynchus clarkii. Next base: position 20,348,130 of record NC_092151.1, on the reverse strand, counting down.
AATGGCTAGATATATTGCTTGGTTGGCAGGAAAACTGCAAGGGGGTCTTTAGCCCAGGAAGGGTAGAGGGTCGTCAGACCTTTTATGGTGTAAAGTACATACTAAAGCAAAAAAAGACTCCTCTTATAATCAACTGGACCCAATGTTCAGGTCAATAGAAATATTAAAAATAATAATTATATTGAACCCCGATGGTTGACGCCATGGTGAATAACCTAGCTAGTTAGCTAGCTAAAACTCATGGCCAATACGCTGTAAGATCTGTGCATCATTGATTGGAGCATAAGAACCTGGGCTAGCTAGCTAACTGACTAGATGAACGAACACATTCATCTAACGTTGATGATCCTGGCTACTACAAAAAATGTTAGCTAGCTACAATACCGGTAGCTATAATTGAGATTATTTGTAACTACCACCACCAAACGGTCACTTTGAACACAGCGATCTAGCTAGCTATACGTTTGTAATTATGATTTCGAAAAAATAGCAAATTAGGTAGCTAGCTAGCAACAGTACTCACTCTGACACAAACTCTCCTTGCAATCCTTCTCTGGCAAAACGTTAGTGCTTTTTCTGTTTTGAAGTGGAGCAGTCGCTACATGGGATGTAATAATTACGCAGATTATGTTGCTAAAAGTTTCATAAACGGAAGAAAACGTAACGAAACGGGGAGGCACCTACGGCTAATGATTAGAACACTAATGTGCGGAGCCAAAGAGGAAGAGGCGAAGCAAGGGACAACTGGGACAAAAATCTATATTCTCCAGCAGGTGGCGTTGATTCGTTTCTTTCGCTCACCAAGTGATGCATTTTTGTATGGAGGTCAATGAGAGATTGCCGAAATTGGTCAACAAAAAATGTAATGGCTTATTTGCTACGTGTGGCTTATTTGATCGAATATAAGTTTCGTAATGCTTAGGTTGTTACGAGTGTTCTGATATAAGTAGGATACGTGAAATCCCGCCAACTTTGAGAATAATACATAAATCATTGGAAAAATACTTTATATCTGCCCTCTCATTGGCTAGCATGGTCCCACCTGATCTTGCCTCCTCCCGACTGCCTTCCATCTTTGGATACATTTATTTTCAACATAGAGCGGCCAGTTGAGTATCTCGCCAATAAAATGGATAATCTGTGGTTGACTACATTAAAATGGTGGAAGCCCTCAATGGCGCTGGCCATGCTAAAACGGCATTTTGGGCCCTAGAGGCCTCTATCATCAAATATTTGTTATAACTAACCCATTGTTCCACCTGTGCTATTATTGGGTTTATTTGACAGTGCAGGCCACTGCCTACTGACGGATCTACAAATAACCTTGCATCATTAATAACTACCCATTATTATTTGTAGGTCAGTCAGTAATAAATTACCCATGATACATTACGGTTTTGATCCTCTCGAACACCGTCCTCTATGAACATTTTCTTCGCGTCACTGTGTTCACGTGATGAATGACGTATATTTCAAGCGAAGTACACACGCGTGGGAGCACCAGGCACCAATTTTGACTTTGTGGCTGTGATAACTAGTGGTACTAGTCAAGCACTAGAGACAAGAGATGGCTACCGACAGGCTGCAGTTCCATGAAATGGGTTTAGATTATCTTCTCTCCGATGAAAATATGAGGATAAATGAAGTGTTAAATCGCATGACCTCAATTGTGATATCAAACGGTTACAGAACCATACATCAGTAGACACTGAAAGCAGCTAGGATCTCTAACCTAGCTAGCCAACATTAGCTTGTGAATGTGTTTACTTTGCCTGTCAATCGTCCTGAATTTGAACTAATTTACATATTCAAGAGTAAATGGAATTAACCAAATGATGCATAGTATGTAGCTAGCTAGATGTTATTTAACCGTCCTGCTGTGTTCCGGTCGAATTGGGTCGATTTACAAGTTTTCTCTGAAAAATATTTATTTAATCAGATTGTTATAAACTTCCATGACTTTGTCCACACAGGGCATCTGAACACACAAAATACATTTAGATGATTTTCATTACATTTGGGGTGTTTTAACTTTGGTGTTCTGTGGAACTGTGGTGTTCCCGGTCAAAAATGACTGGTCATTAGAAATGAATGGGTGAGACTACAATTAGTGTATAAAATTTAGTTCAGGCACATGCCCATTCATCAGATGGACACACTTCATCTCCCAGACCCCCACATGCATGTGTGTTTGCACCACACACATCTCACTCCCCTTCTTGGCTTCCATGGCAACCCCCACAGGAATCTTTCCCCCACAGGAACCACACCTGTTGGCATTTTCACAAACAATTCCAACATTGTTTCAATAATATATAGAAATGTTCTTGCAGCTCTGGTATAGAAAGCTTTTTTGAGGCCTTGCTCACAATTCATTCTGTGGCAGCACAATTACCAAACGATATACTGTATGTGAGGCTGTTGATCATATCTTTGATCATGACACTAGAGAGGAGGAGAGTCCTTGTTAAACTTTGACACAAAGTAGTCTGTGATAAATAGCACAATATGTTTCATCTGAGTATTTGTTATAGTAAAAATAATCCATACATTATGCTTTTTTTTACTCAAAAACAAGTTGTATGAACTCAGGTCAATGAGGCCTACAGGCCATAAATAGCAAATAGAAGTTCAAAACTTGTAATGTTCGCAAGAACTTAAGTTGATAAAAAAGACCTAACACAACAGTAGTTAATAAAATATGTATTATTATGGATTTAAAATTCATTCGGGAACACAGAATGAATTTACCCGAAACAAACGCAACAGAAGGGTTAAACAATCACCCCTGCTACAGGAAATTCAAGAAGTTGTCATGGAGAAAGCACAGCCCTTTCAGAAATAAACAAACGAGATGCTCAGGCTTTTGTGCTTATTTAATTTCCTAATTAGTTAACTAGCTTGCTCAGACACTTAATCCCCCCACCCAGGCGCTAACTGACAGAACGGCCAGCTGGAGTAAAATGTAACTGACAGAACGGCCAGCTGGAGTAAAATCTAACTGACAGAACGGCCAGCTGGAGTAAAATCTAACTGACAGAACGGCCAGCTGGAGAAAAATCTAACTGACAGAACAGCCAGCTGGAGTAAAATCTAACTGACAGAACGGCAAGCTGGAGTAAAATCTAACTGACAGAACGGCCAGCTGGAGTAAAATCTAACTGACAGAACGGCCAGCTGGAGTAAAATCTAACTGACAGAACGGCCAGCTGGAGTAAAATCTAACTGACAGAACGGCCAGCTGGAGTAAAATCGAACTGAGAGAACAGCCAGCTGGAATAAAATCGAACTGAGAGAACAGCCAGCTGGAGTAAAATCGAACTGAGAGAACAGCCAGCGGGAATAAAATCGAACTGAGAGAACAGCCAGCGGGAGTAAAATCGAACTGAGAGAACAGCCAGCGGGAATAAAATCGAACTGAGAGAACAGCCAGCTGGAATAAAATCGAACTGAGAGAACAGCCAGCTGGAATAAAATCAAACTGAGAGAACAGCCAGCTGGAGTAAAATCGAACTGAGAGAACAGCCAGCTGGAATAAAATCTGACAGAACGGCCAGCTGGAGTAAAATCTAACTGACAGAACAGCCAGCTGGACTAAAATCTAACTGACAGAACAGCCAGCTGGAGTAAAATCGAACTGAGAGAAAGGCCAGCTGGAGTAAAATCTTGAACCTTGCATGTGAAAGTGTTTATCCTGTTTCCTACCAAGGAGATGGGGCAGCAGGTACAGGCCATGATCCGCCAGCTGACTGCCTATTGTGCCAGGGAAGTCCTCTACTCTACACTAATGCAGGGATGTAGTCATTAGTGCATACCATAGCAAACAGTTGCAAAACGCTTCAAACAGAAAACATTTTGCAACGAAAAGAAGAGTTTCTATTGGACAAATTCTGTATGGTCCCTCCCCGTTTTGTTACATTTGCTTCATAGTTAATACACCCCAGGTGACGGTACATTGACCCCTCACCTCTGACCTCACCCCTGACCCCCACAGAGCTAAGGAGTAAGGAGTCTCCAGAAGAATCGACTTCCAGAATGTCTCCAACTTCATCAACTTTGACTTCCCCATCACCGTTGAGTCCTACATCCACTGCGTCGGACGGTAAGTGTCACCACAACAGAATACAACTTTATTGTTCACGTAGAGATGGAAACAAGCTGCAACTCTGAAATAACACACAAAGGTTACGTCTCAAATCACACCCTATTCCTCCTGTAGTGCACTACATTTGAGCAGAGCTCTATAAGAGGGTGGATAAAGCTCAGCAATTCAGCCTCGCTCTCCATCTGTAGAATGGTGCAAGCAGACGACCCAGTCACACCTTCACCTTCATCTCACACAGAGCTCCCCCTGCTGGCCGAGGTGGAGGACACACTCACAGGATGTACACACAGGCACAGGTGTTTCTATCTGATGTGTGTTTAACTGACCTAGCGTCTCTAAGTGTGGATCTAATTGATGTAGACCAGGTATTCCCAAACTGGGGTACGCACAAAACCGCCAGATAAAAATGTGATTCACTTTTTTTTTAAATGCATTTTTTTGTACATTTTTTTCTTCACATTTTCAAACAGTCCATTTATATTTTCCAATGGGGCTATACATTTGGGAGGTTTTTTTCTCGCCTGAGTAGCTTCGTTTCACTGCCCAAAATAAAATTAAACCATTTAGTGTTCAGCGAATTAACAACACAATGCCAATTACAGGTAGTCTAGTCAAATAATTAACATCCAATCACATTAACCGTTACTCTCTCACGGGAATTCCACTAACGGTCCGTATGTAGCCAAACGTAGCTGCTTCTCATGTTGGTATCTGTACTGATGATGCAAAAGACATGACAGGGAGACATAGTGGAGTGGTAACTCGAGTGAAAGCAGTTGCTCCCGATGCCACTTGGGCACACTGCAGCATCCCCCGAGAGGCTCTTGCTGCCTGACAGCTTGAAAGATGTTTTGGACACTACAGTGAAAATTGTTAACTTTGTTAAAGCAAGGCCCCTGAACTCGTGTATTCTCTGCACTATGCAATGATATGGGCAGCCACCATGTAACACTTTTACAATATAAAGAAGTGCGCTGGTTATCAAGGGGCAAAGTATTGACACGCTTTTTTTAAATTTGGAGACAAGCTTAAAGTTGACTTTACTGACCATTATTTTCACTTGTCTGACCGCTTGCATGATGATGAGTTTCTCACACGACTGGCCTATCTGGGTGATGTTTTTCCTAGTCTGAATGATCTGAATCTAGGATTACAGGGACTCTCCAACTATATTTAATGTGCGGGACAAAATTAAGGCTATGATTAAGAAGTTGGAGCTCTTCTCTGTCTGCATTAACAAGGACAACACACAGGTCTTTCCATCATTGTATGATTTTTTGTTTGCAAATGAACTCAAGCTTAAGGACAATGTCAAATGTGATATAGTGAAGCACCTGAGTGAGTTGGGTGCGCAATTATGCAGGTACCTTCCCGAAACGGACGACACAAACAACTGGATTCGTTATCCCTTTCATGCCCTGCCTCCAGTCTACTTACCGATATCTGAACAAGAGAGCCTCATTGAAATTGCAACAAGCGGTTCTGTGAAAATTGAATTTTTAATCAGAAGCCACTGCCAGATTTCTGGATTGGGCTGCACTCAGAGTATCCTGCCTTGGCAAATCGGACGTTTGCAACCAGGTACCTATGTGAGAGTGGATTCTCGGCCCTCACTAGCATGAAAACTAAATACAGGAACAGACTGTTTATGGAAAATGATTTAAGACCGAGACTCTCTCCAATACAACCCAACATTGCAAAGTTATGTGCATCTTTTCAAGCACACCCTTCTCAAACTGTGGTGAGATATTCACAATTTCCGATGAACAAATAAGGTTTTATATGTAAGATGGTTATTATTTGTGCCCTGGTCCTATAAGAGCTCTTTGTCAATTCCCACGAGCCAGGTTGTAACAAAACTCACACTCATTCTTATGTTTAATAAATATATCGTACAGTGTGTGTGTGGCAGGCTTACAATGATGGTAAAAAAACAACATTTGAGATAGCGCTGACCCTGGTGCTAGAGGTTGAATGTTTGAACGGGTAGGGACTATAAAACGTTTCGGAACCACTGATGTAGACTGTTTAACTGACCTAGCATCTGTGTGGATCTAATTGATATAGACTGTTTAACTGACCTAGCATCTGTGTGGATCTAATTGATATAGACTGTTTAACTGACCTAGCATCTGTGTGGATCTAATTGATATAGACTGTTTAACTGACCTAGCATCTGTGTGGATCTAATTGATATAGACTGTTTAACTGACCTAGCATCTGTGTGGATCTAATTGATATAGACTGTTTAACTGACCTAGCATCTGTGTGGATCTAATTGATATAGACTGTTTAACTGACCTAGCATCTGTGTGGATCTAATTGATATAGACTGTTTAACTGACCTAGCATCTGTGTGGATCTAATTGATATAGACTGTTTAACTGACCTAGCATCTGTGTGGATCTAATTGATATAGACTGTTTAACTGACCTAGCATCTGTGTGGATCTAATTGATATAGACTGTTTAACTGACCTAGCATCTGTGTGGATCTAATTGATGTAGACTGTTTGACCTAGCATCTGTGTGGATCTAATTGATGTAGACTGTTTGACCTAGCATCTGTGTGGATCTAATTGATGTAGACTGTTTGACCTAGCATCTGTGTGGATCTAATTGATATAGACTGTTTAACTGACCTAGCATCTGTGTGGATCTAATTGATATAGACTGTTTGACCTAGCATCTCTCTCTGTCTCTCAGATAACGCTGAGTGGGTTTTGAAGCCGTATGGGTTTAAGATGGAGATCGAGGGCTTCAGATACTGCTAATCGGGTACGTACACACACCTCTGTGATATCATAGCATACCTGTTCACCTCACACCTGGTAGTATATGAGTTTGGATTGTGTGCCCATTCACTCAAGGTGATTGGGCTTCTCTCTCCTCTGTTTCTCTCCCTTCTGTTTCTCTTTCTTCTCCCTTAACTGATTGGTCCGTTGTTCTGTCACTCAAACATACTTTGAGGACAACGTTAAAGACCTGCACCCTGCCGTCATCAACCACACCTAAAAAACATCCTGAAATACCTTAGTAAGACACACACTGCTTAGAGACCTCTTCTATAATATTTCAACCTTACACTCAGATTTATGGTGAATTTAAACAATTTCTTATTGTCCGTTTCAGTCCCTCCGACGCTGACGGGAGAGCCAACCCAATGTCAGGCAGGAGGAGAGAGAAGCCCAAACCTGACGGGGTCGTCAAGACAACCATCAAGGTAAGGCTCCGTCCTAACTAACTCTAACCCAGACATAACCCTTTAACCCTAGCCGTAACCCTAACCTAGCTCAACAAAGACCACACTGGGGAGTAGCAAGCCGTTTGCCGACATTCCATTCACTTTTTTTCTCATGGTTATTTATTTCACACTGGGTGCAGCAAACGGTAAGCAGGCATTTACATTTCAAAGTGTAATGAATACACTGATCTAACCTTGTCTCATCCCTCCTTCCATCCATTCCTCCCTTCTCTTCATCCATCCCTCCCTTCTCTTCCTAGAAGGACTTCTGAGGCAAGAACCACTTGAAGAGTTTTTGCTACACCGGAGTGAGGAGCCGAGGGGGCAAGGCTAGCAAATCCTAGGATTCCATGTCAACGTGAAAGCAAATAAAATTCACCTATGACATCACCAGTTTCCAGATCAGTGCAGATGGAGGGGAAACAAACTGAGGAAGCCACTGTAGAATGAGATGCAGCCGAAGTGTCCACTATCAGGCCCCAAACGGAAGAAAACGGACTGAAACAGGAGGGGACAATCTGAACTTATCCAATAAGAAACACTTGTTTTTGTATTCTGTTGGAAAACATTTAGCTACGTTTTGAAACAGTGCACACTAATGAATACAATCCAGATGAGGAACCTATCAGCAGCACCATTACTCTTAAAGTGAGCCAACATCGGAGTTTGCCTGGTTAGAAAACCTGTCAAATTAATACAATGTGCATTCCCTCCTAAACACGACACAGTAATGTTATGACTGCATTACTCTGCACCTCCACTGATGCGAATGAACTTCCTTCTCTTTACTAGTGTTCAATGAAATCCGAATTGAAGAATTAAAATAGTTTTTCAATAAGTAATTTTCTATTATTGAATTGTCAATAATAGAAATGGAATTGACCCCAATTCTGGTATTTCCTATACACATGCTATGTATGTGTGGTCATTTCAGATGGCTACACGTGGGTATTGCATTTATTGTTTCTTTGTAATTAGAATTCAGAAAACGTTTATTACATGTTTTGTATTTTTGCTCTTTAAGCCGTTTACCATAAATCATGTCATGTCAGTCCCAGAGGTCTCTGTTTACCATAAATCATGTCAGTCCCAGAGGGCTCTCCCTCTAACCAAAGGTTCTTTGGGGGGCCTCCCGAGTGGCACAGCAGTAAGGCATGAGGCACTGCATCGCAGTGCTTAAGGCGGTACTACAGACCCAGGTTCGATCCCAGGCTGTGTTACAGCCGGCCGTGACCGGAAGACCAATGAGGCAGGACACAAATGGCCCAGCGTCATCCGGGTTTGGCTGGCCGGGATTTCCTTGTCCCATCGCGCACTAGTGTCTCCCTGTGGCGGGCCGAGCGCCTGCAAGTTGACTTTGCCAGCAGGACAGTGTTTCCTCCGACACATTGGTTCGGTTGGCCTTCCGGGTTAAGCGAGCAGTGTGGAGGACGCATGGCTCTCAACCTTCGCCTCACCAGAGTCTGTACGGAAGTTGCAGCGATGGGACAAGACCGTAACTACCAATTGGATATCACAAAGAATTGGGGAGGAAAAGGGGTAAAAGTACAAAAAGATATATAAAAATTTATTTGGGGACTTTGGATGCTTTGGATGTATTTATGAATTGGTGTTAAAATAAATTATGGACACAACGTAGAAAGCAAGTGGAATTCAGATTCATATAACCACCACAAATCTTGATATGGTTCAAATGATTTTATTGATTATGATTGCAAGCCCATATTGTTTCACATTTAATACAATGTACACATGGTTACATTTAAGAGCGGTAAGAGAAGTTTGAATGATCAAACAGAAGAGGGTATTTTAGTCAAGAAGGCATGCTACATACCTATGGTCGGTAGGCAGGTTAACCTGAATATACAGAATGGATGCAGGTGTGAGGGTTTTACTCAAGTAAATAAACAATTGTCAAATAATCGCTACAATAATATAAGATGAACCGACATGAAGGTTTATTTTAGAACATTTGGCACATACAGTGAGGCTGTGGTTCCTGGAGTGTACACACTGATGCATTGGTGTAACTTTGAGCTGGAGGGAGTTCCTTACAGTCCAAGGGCCTGAAAATAACCGTATGTCCATCATCCATTATCTCTGTTGGATGAAAAATGTCAGCAGCATCTCAGACTATTTACCAGAATTTGGCTGGTGGCTTGGACTCATTTCAGGTGTGGAGTGAACAAGGAGAAGGGTAGGGAGTCGGGTCCCAGGCCAGGCTGGAGAGAGAAGGCACGTTGCAAGGCCTGCCGGAGTTTGGAATCTCTCGGCAGAGAATGAAAGACTCTTATCTGGTACCATGTTACCTGATGCTTTACTGCAGCCTTTCTTAAAGTATGGGTTGAGATCCACTTTGGATTGCTGATGCAACAGGTGCATTAGGAAAATATTCAGACCCCTTGACTATTTCAACATTTTGTTACATTACAGCCTTATTCTAAAATGGATTAAATAGGAAATGTTCATCCATCTACACACAACACCCTATAATGACAAAGCGAAAACAGTTTCAGAAATATTTGCAAATGTATTAAAAATACAAAACAGAAATACATGATTTACATAAGTTTTCCGACCCTTTCCTATGAGACTAAATTCAGCTCAGGTGCATTGTGTTTCCATTGATCACCCTTGAGATGTTTCTACAACTTGATTGGAGTCATTCTGTGGTAAATTAAATTGATTGGACATGATTTGGAAAGCCACACACCCGTCTATTATGGTGGAAATTACAAGATTATGTTATAATACTTGTATTGCATCAAATGGTTGTTTAATACAACAGAATAGAGGGTTCTTATAACTCTATTGTGTCTGTGTGAACTGAAAGTGGGCCTCTGGGAGATAACACTGATAGGAGATTTACGATGTCTTTGGGTGATACCACATTCCAGAGCATGAGTTAATGTTTCTGTACTGGGGTACCAGGGGGAGATGGCTCCCGTATGGAGTTGGGGGCCAGACCCTGCTCTCTACACAATGAGAACTGTTTTTACAGCAGATACTGTCTGCTGTGAATTATAAGTATCTTTCATACAAATCTTAACCTTGTGACCCAATCCATACATCTGTTGTTTGTCATATAGACTGAAGAAGGATGGACTTTGCTATAAAATGCTGTGGCTCAAACCATCTCATTGAGTTCTCAGTGATCACCTCCAGGGGTGATTACCGACCAGCTCCATTACTGCAGTAATTAAAGAATAAAGTTGGATTATTTTTAGGAAATCTAAAAGTCTCCTTTGATTTCAATAATTCCACCACACTATATAAAAGGTCCCACAGTTGACAGTGCATGTCAGAGCAAAAACCAAGACATGAGGTCGAAGGAATTGTCTGGGGAAGGGTACCAAAACATTTCTGCAGCATTAAAAGGTCCCCAAGAACACAGTGGCCTCCATCATTCTTACATGGAAGAAGTTTGGAACAACCCAGACTCTTCCTAGAGCTGGCCACCCAGCCAGACTGAGCAATCAGGGAAGATGGGCCTTGGTCAGGGAGGTGAGCAAGAACCCGATGGTCATTCTGACAGAGCTCCAGAGTTCCTCTGCGGAGATAGGAGAACCTTCCAGAAGGACAACCATCTCTGCAGCACTCCACCAATCAGGGCTTTATGGTAGAGTAGCCAGACGGAAGCCAGATGACAGCCCGCTTGGAGTTTGCCAAAAGGCACCTAAAGGACTCAGACCATGAGAAACAAGATTTAACTCTTTGGCCAGAATGTCAAGCATCACGTCTGGAGGAAACCTGGCACCATCCCTACAGTGAAGCATGGTAGTGGCAGCATCATGCTGTGGGAATGTTTTTCAGAGGCAGGGACTGGGAGACTAGTCAGGATCGAGGGAAAGATGAACAGAGCAAAGTACAGAGAGATCATTGATGAAGAGCGCTCTGGAGTGCTCAGGACCTCAGACTGGGGCGAAGGTTCACCTTCCAACAGGAAAATAACCCTACGCACACAGCGAAGACAAAGCAGGAGTGGCTTCGGGACAAGTCTCTGAATGTCTTTGTGTGGCCCAGCCAGAGCCCGGACTTGAACCCAATTTAGCATCTCTGGAGACCTAAAAATAGCTGTAGAGCAACACTCTCCATCCAATCTGACAGAGCTTGAGAGGATCTGCAGAGAAACTCCTCAAATACAGGTGTGCCAACCTTTTAGTCATACCCAAGAAGACTTGAGACCTCTTTTTGCTTTGTCATTATGGGGTATTGTGTGTACATGAGGAAAACAATGTATTTAATCCATTTTAGAAGAATTGTAAACGTTTTTATATATTTTATTTGTAGGCTTAGCTCACATAATATCATTTAAAAGTTTGCATTAAGGTGTCTGTATAGAATAAATGTGGCAAATGTAGATGTTAATAAATGCATTTCAAATTCTTTTTTTTAGGAACTCAGTCGGGGTCTCAACTTACTGTTGAAACTTAGTTAGAATAGTAGAATACACAAGGTGCTATTTAGAAATGTGGTTGTGCATCACCAGTTTTCTCGTTATGTCAGTCACTCAATTAGCCATGTCAGCTAACAGTTTTTAGATTGGTAATTCAGTCTAGCCAGCTATCTAAACTTGTCGTAATCATGGCAAAATACCAACAGGCCACGTGGCCAAGGGCAGTGGTGTAAAGTACTTAAGTAAAAATACATTAAAGCACTAAAGTAGTTTTTTTTGTGTCTGTACTTTAAAAATATATATACAAGAATGTACGTTTTACTCCATAGACACCCAAAAGTACTTACATTTCAAATACTTAGCAGGACAGGAAAATGGTCCAATTCACACACTTATCAAGAGAACATCCCTGGTCATCTCTACTGCCCCTGATCTGGTATGACTCACTAAACACAAATGCTTTGTTTGTAAATTGTGTGTCCCTGGCTATCCATAAATTAAAAAACAAAATCGTACCATCTGGTTTGCCTAATATAAGGAATTTGAAATGATTTATACTTTAACTTTTGATACTAAGTATATTTTAGCAATTACAATCACATTTGATACTTAAGTATATTTAAAACCAAATACTTTTACTCTATTTTATTGGGTGACTTTCACTTTTCTATTAACGTATCTTTATTTTTAATCAATTATGACAATTGGTACTTTTTCCAACACTGTACAGGAGCACATTGATTTTGGTAACTACTCTCACTCAGATACCATATTAACATGATGTAAGCCATGTCAAAATGGGTAGAATTGCAGGAAACTAGCTGTAAAACTGCAGAAAAAAATGCTCTGCCCCATGGCAAAATGTGTAGAATTGCAGAAACCATTTCTTTCTCCGCCATCAACAGGGGGGCCACTAAAATGTTTTCTTAGGACCCCCAAAAAGGGGGCATGTTTTCATGAGCTTGGGTCCCAAGAAAACATCAACTTTCTCATTTGGTTCACAGGCTGAAAAGGTTTAATAACCCCTGCTTTACTGTACACACACACACACACACACACACACACAATACAGAGAACACACAATCACACACCTTTGATGCACAATGTTCACTTCTCACACACACAAACAATTCATGTACTTTTTCACAACTAGGAATGTATAGAATTCACTGAACATATTCAGAAAACAGCACTTAGGCCTAATCAACTGCAAAAAGGCTCCAACAACTATCACCTGATACACTTCACCACACAACCATTTCGCCAGTACGCTCACACACACGCAGAGTAAGAAGTATAATATGAAGGCTGATAGTCATGGCACATCCGGGGGGTGAGGAGATCAAGAGGGGTTCAGCAACATCACATGACCTCACAGCAAGAGTTCTGCTTCCGCGCCTGGGGAGAACACACACACACATACAGTATGATTACACTAGCAATCTAATACGGTATGTCCTCTCATGAATTATTGTGTGTGTGTGTGTGTGTGTGTGTGTGTTCCAATACGTTTCTCACCGTCTTGTAGAAGGCTTTAGACTGGTTCCCCAGGTGTTCGGACTTCTGGACTAGATCATCTAGCTTCTCTCCTCTCTCCAACAGACTTTCCATAGTGTTGTGCTGAGAGAGGAGATGAGGTGGAGAAGTCATTAAAAAGGGATAGATTGACAAATTTAACATGTTCACTACACCACGGGTAAACAACTTCTTGTTATTGACATGAAAATGGTGGGTAGAAGTGGAAATTTAGCAGCCTCACAGCTCTGCAAGCTGTTTTTTCTTGGTGCCATGAATATTTTGTTTGGGCATGTTTTTTCTTCTTCTCACATTTATCCACACATTCATTCAGGTTACAGAACCATTAGGCAAGCCTAGGACCCCTAGACTTAGCAAGTACAGTGTTAACAGTCGGTTTCATAGCAAGACTGCATCGTAGCTTATTAGCTTGTGGGCGGTAGGTAGAGCGTTGGACCAGTAACCGAAAGGTTGCTAGATCGAATCCCCGATCGAATCCCGAGCTGACAAGGTAAAAATCTGTTGTTCTGCTGCTGAACAAGGCAGTTAATCCACTGTTCATAGGCCGTCATTGTAAATAAGAATTTGTTCTTAACGGACTTGCCTAGTTAAATAAAGGTGTCAAAAAACAATTTGGGGGCCAAATAACTGTAGTTTTGGTTGACATGGTGGTTTTAGGTTGAAGTTGAAGACAAAAAAGCTGTGTGCCACAATCGGAAACAGGAATGGGGTGGATAAGGCACACAGGATTGTGTGGTAATATGAACCTCTCAATTTTGAACTCAAAATGTCCAAACTACAGCCGTTGAATGTGTTTCTTACTGAACGACTAACAGTGGCTGCTTCTGAGAAATCCCAGGCCGTGGAAAAACGTTAGCAGAGAAATGTCCAATTCCAAAGAGGAGAACGGACGTCTACAGATGGTACTGGATTTGGTTTTCAAACCAGAGAAAGTCACAGAGCAGGTTTGTATCAACTAGCTAGATATCACATAAATCAGATGATAAATTTACAGGGTTTGGTAGATTACTTTATAAATGTAATCTGTTGAAGTTAAATTGCAAAAATGGGTAATCCAAACTCAGTAATCAGATTACTTTTAGATTACTTTCCCCTAAAGATACATTAGAAGAATACAAAATGAATATTACCAATTGACCGACATCTATTGCCGGATATGCACGACTCCAACTCGATCATCAAGTTTACTGATGACACAACAGTGGTAGGCCTGATAACCAACAATGACGTTGAGACAACCTACAGGCCCTGGCGGAATGGTTCTAGGGAAATAACCTCTCCTTCAACGTCAACAAAACTAACGATCTGATTGTGGACTATCAGAGAGAGCACGCCCCCTTCCACATTGATGGAGCCTCAGTAGAGGGTCAAAAGCTTCAAACTCCTTGGTGTGCACATCACCAAGGGCCTGAAATGGAACCTGTGGTGAAGAAGTCGCAACAGCACCTCTTCAACTTTAGGAGGCTGAAGAAATTCAGCCAAGACCCTCATAAAACTTCTCCAGATGCACCGTTGAGAGCATTCTGTTTGGCTGCATCACCGCCTGGTACAGCAACTGCACAGCCAGCAACCGCATTGCTCTCCAGAGGGTGGTGCAGTCATCCCAATGCATCACCGGAGGCAGACTGCCTGCCCTCCAGGACATCTACAGCACCTGGTGTCACAGGAAGGCCAAGAAGATCATTAAGGACATCAGCCAGCCGAGCCATAGCCAGTTCACTCTGCTCCCATATAGCAGATAGACAGTACAGGTGCATCAAAGCCTAGACCGAGAAACTGAAAAACAGCTTTTATCTCCAGGCCATCAGACTGTTGAACAGCCATCACTAGCCAGCCACCGCCCGGTACTCTGCCCTGCACCTTAGACACTGCTGCCGCTCTATATGTACACTACTGATCAAACGTTTAGAACACCTACTCATTCAAGGGTTTTTTCTTTATTTTTACTATTTTCTACATAATAGTGAAGATATAAAAAATATTCAATAACTCATATGGAATCATGTAGTAACCAAAAAAAAGTGTTAAATATTTTATTATTTTAGACTCTTCAAATAGCTACCATTTGCCTTGACAGCTTTCCTTGGCATTCTCTCAACCAGCTTCACCTGGAATGCTTTCCCAACAGTCTTGGAGATCCCACATGTGCTGAGCATTTGCTCGCTGCTTTTCCTTCACTATGCGGTCCGACTCATCTCAAACTATCTCAATTTGGTTGAGGTTGGGGGATTGTGGAGGTCAGGTCATCTGATGCAGCACTCCATCACTCTACTTCTTGGTAAAATAGCCCTTACACAGCCTGGAGGTGTGTTGGGTCATTGTCCTGTTGAATAACAAAATGATAGTCCCACTAAGCCCAAAACCAGATGGGATAGCGTATCGCTGTAGAATGCTGTGGTAGCCATGCTGGTTAAGTGTGCCTTGAATTCTAAATAAATCAGTGTCCCCAGCAAAGCACCCCCACACCATAACACCTCCTTCTCCATGCTTTACAGTGGGAAAAACACATGCGGAGATCATCCTTTCACCAACACCGTGGTTGGAACCAAAAATCTCCAATTTGGACTCCAGATCAAAGGACAAATGTCTAATGTCCCCTACTTTTGTTTCCTGGCCCAAGCATGTCTTCTTATTGGTGTCCTTTAGTAGTGGTTTTTTTAAAGCACATCGACCATGAAGGCCTGACTCACAGTCTCCTCTGAACAGTTGATGTTGAGATGTGTCTGTTACTTGAACGCTGTGAAGCATTTATTTGGGCTGCAAATTCTGAGGCTGGTAACTCTAATGAGGGACGGCAGGGTAGCCTAGTGGTTAGAGCGTTGGACTAGTAACCGGAAGGTTGCAAGTTCAAATCCCCGAGCTGACAAGGTACAAATCTGTCGTTCTGCCCCTGAACAGGCAGTTAAGCCGTCATTGAAAATAAGAATTTGTTCGTAACTGACTTGCCTAGTTAAATAAAGTTTAAAAAATAAAAAAGGCCTTCCATTCCTGTAGTGGTCCTAGTGAGAACCAGTTTCATCATAGCGCTTGATGGTTTTTGCGACTGCACTTGAAGAAACTTTCCGGATTGACTGACCTTCATGTCTTAAAGTAATGATGGACTGTAATTTCTCTTTGCTTATTTCAGCTGTTCTTGCCATAATATGAACTATCTTCTGTATGCCCCCCTACCATGTCACAAAACAACTGATTGTCTCAAATGCATGAAGGAAAGAAATTCCACAAATTAACTTAAGGCACACCTGGTAATTGAAATGCATTCCAGGTGACTACCTCATGAATCTGGTTGAGAGAATGTCAAGAGTGTGCAAAGCTGTCATCAAAGCAACGGTGGCTATTTTATGAATCTCAAATATATTTAGATTTGTTTAACACTTTTTTGGTTACTACATGTGTGTTATTTCATAGTTGATGTCTTCACTATTATTTTACAATGTAGAAAATAGTACAAATAAAGAAAAACTCTTGAAAGAGTAGGTGTTCTAAAACTTTTGACCGGTAGTGTATATAGAGACATGAAACACTGGTCACTTAAACAATGTTTACATACTCCTTCATCCACCTTATATTTACAGTGCTTTGCCAAAGTATTCAGACCGCTTGGATTTCTTCACATTTTATTGTGTTACAGTGGGGTTGAACTAGATTTCATTGTCATAATATTTTGTCAAAAATCTACACAACATACTCTAATGTCAAGGTAGAAGAATTGTTTTATATTTTTTAAGATAACCAAGCAGTGACCCTCAGCCCCTCTCTGCAGTACATCCAGACTACTCTGAACTGCAGAAGAGTGGAGGACTTCTGCCAGGCAGCATAAACCAAAAGTTGTCCTGTTTGAAATCTCCTAGTTAAAGACATGCTGCTTCTCATTGTTGCAAGGCGTCTAAAAGTAATATTACTTCACTGCTTTATTTAACTTTTCATGTGCGAACCAAACACATTAAGCATAATGAACATCTCTGTGGTGTGCGCGGGAAAGACCTTGAGTCCACAGTGAGTTTGATAGATCACCTGGAAACTCACACTAAAGCTGAAACTAAACATTTGTCATGTTAATGGCAAATGTTTCTCTCCTGATTGTAAAAGAAGAGAGAAGAAATCATGTCAATGCAAATAATGTGTAAAGTGCTTCATCTTTAAGACACATCTGGCCAGACATATGATGATTCACACAAAGGAGAAGCCATATAATTGCAAAGATTGGGGGAATTGTTTCATCCAAGTCAGATCTGACCAGGCAGGTGATGATTCACTAAGGGTTGAAACCATATACACTGAGTATACAAAACATTAAGGACACCTGCTCTTTCCATGACATATACTGACCAGGTGATTCCAGGTGAAAGCTATGATCCCTTATTGAGGTAACCTGTTAAATCCACTTCAATCAGTGTAGATGAAGGGGAGAAAAACGGTTAAAGAAGGACATTTAACCCTTGCAACAACTGAAACATTGATTGTGTATGTGTGCCATTCAGAGGGTGAATGGGCAACACAAAAGATGTAAGTGCCTTTGAACAGGGTATGGTAGCAGGTGCCAGGCGCGCTAGTTTGTGTCAAGAACTGCAATGCTGCTGGGTTTAACACACTCAACAGTTACATGTGTGTATCAAGAATGGTCCACCAACTAAACGACATCCAGCCAACTTGACACAACTGTGGGAAGCATTGGAGTCAACATGGGCCAGTATCCATGTGGAACACTTTCAACACCTTGTAGAGTCCATGCCACGACGAATTGAGGCTGTTCTGATGGCAAAAGGGGGGTGGCAACTCAATATTAGGAAGTTGTTCCTAATGTTTGGTATACTCAGTGTAGGTGCCAAGAATGTGACAAATATTTATACCGTAAGGACATACTGACTAAAGGCGTCCACATTAGGTTTGGTTTGCTCCTAGCACAACTCGGCTAGGCGAAGCGAACATCTGTACCTCGCATACTCCCTTTAAAGACCTTTTGTTGAAAAATGTGAGAAAATATTACAGTTTGAGACATCGTGGCAACAAATAGCCAATATTCACTTCCTCAAAATAGTCTCAATTAATCTAAGATCAATCAAGAAATCTGTAATATATTTTGACCTTTCTGCAGAGGTCTTAATTGTGCGATTTGACAATTTACTAAGATGTTTGGTGCAGCATTTCTCAAATGAAAAAAAATAGCCTTCTCCGTTAAATGACAAAAAAACACTTAATTGAAGAATCCTTACTGTTGACCAATCACCGAAGGTGTGTAGACTTCGACTAGCCTCAAGAAGGGGGGAAAAAAATCATAAAACTAGGTGCAAATTATTTGGACTGGGAAGCATATGGTAAGCTTTAGCATATGATGATTCACATAGGAGAGAAACCATATGAGTGTAAGGATTGTAGGAAATGTTTAATCCAAAAGTCAGATCTGACTATCCATATCAGATGTCAGACAGGGGAGAAGCCATGTCAGCGTAAAGAACGTGGCAAATGCATCAAAAATAATTCTGCTCTGATCAAGCATATCAATCAAATGTATTTAGAAAGCCCTTTTTACATCAGCAGATGTCACAAAGTGCTGATACAGAAGCGCAGCATAAAACCCCAAAGAGCAAGCAATTCAGATAAAGCACGGTGGCTAGGAAAAACTCCCTAGAAAAGGTAGGAACCTAGGAAGAAACCTAGAGAGGAAGATCTGAGGGGGGGGCCAGTTCTTTTCTGGCTTTGCCCGGTGGAGAATATAAGAGTACATGGCCATTAAAGCCAGATCATTGTTCAAACTTTCATAGATGACCAGCGGGGTCAAATAATAATCACAGTGGTTATAGAGGATGCAACAGGTCAGCACCTCAGGAGTAAATGTAAGTTGGCTTTCAGAGTTTGAGACAGCAAGAGCAGCAGAGAGAATCAGAGGAAGGCCCTAAAAATTGTCAAAGACTCCAGCCACCCTAGTCATAGACTGTTCTCTCTGCTACCACACGGCAAGCGGTACCGGAGCGCCAAGTCTAGGTCTAAGAGGCTTCTAAACAGCATCCACCCCAAAGCCATAAGACCCCTGAACAGCTAATCAAATGGCTACCCAGACTATTTGTATTGCCACCCCCCCCCATACACTGCTGCCTCTCTGTTAATATCTATGCATAGTCACTTTAATAACTCTACCTACATGTACATATTACCTCAATACCGGTGCCCCTGCACATTGACTCTGTACCGGTACCCGCTGTATATAGCCTGGCTACTGTTATTTACTGCTGCTCTTTCATTATTTGTTATTCTTATCTGTAACTTTTTGGGGGGTGTTTCTTAAAAGTGCATTGTTGGTTAAGGTCTTAAGTAAGCATTTCACTGTAAGGTGAACACCTGTTGTATTCGGCGCACGTGACAAATAACATTTAATTTGATTCATATACATGTCAAGAATGTGGGAAATGCTTCTACCGTGAGGATCACCTGAAAGCTCATATGATTACTCACACTTTGAAGAAATCATATCAACGTTAAAATATGTCAAATGCTTCATCTCTAAGACACAGCTGAACAGACATATGAGGATTCACACATGAGAGAAACGAGAAACAACAAATTGTGGGAAATGTGGGAAATGTTTCAACCAGGAGTCAAATCTGAAAAGGCAACTGAGAAGGCATATTTCTCACACAGGGGAGAAACGTCTGGAAAATGTAGTAGCACCGCAGCAAACAGCACCAGCAGAGAAACCAGCAGAGAAACCTTAAGGGTCCAGCACCTGTAGCAGATGCTCAAGTATGATTTACTTAAAAATCAGTACTCTTCATAAGAGAGAAGAACTCGACAGTTTCCTTGGAGTAAAATATGTTCCAACCAGTAGATTCCAACTAACATCTGAGTCACATTTAGAAGGGTGCAACACAATTCTATGTGCACCAACAACAGTGCAAACAGAAATGTCATATTTAGAGCAGACAGGATTTCTTACTCTAGATAATAGATTAGCATGTCTGTTCTATTCAATATATTTCTATCCGGATGTGTCATAACCTTTATCCCAGTTACTGGGTCAGGTAGGATGACATAGCCCTCATGTGACTGCTCTTGTTCAAATAAGATATAATGAATGAATCAATGCATTTGGTAAACATTGAAGAGTATTGCTGTTGGCAAAGAGTTGCTTTGACGAAGACTGAAACATTGGCAGATTAAATCAGATATTTATTTGCAAGTGCTGTGTGTGGAGTTCTCTTACATCAAAGTACTTTTGGATATTTCTTTGGATACTACCCATGGATGTAGATATGCGAGCACATTTCAAAAAGACTCCATGGACATTTATTGTAGAATCATGACACATTTCAGTCACTCAACTGTGTCATCACAGTTGTTCTGTCTGTATAAAGGCTGCTTATTCCTTATTTGTTTCAGAAAATGTTCTTACACTTTAATTAAAATGAATGTTACATTTTGTTATTACACACACACACACACGAGAACTCAACTCACCAGAATTATTTTGGTTTCGTCCAGCTCAGCTTGTACTTTACTCATTGCGTCCGCCTCCCGAGGATTCTACAGGCAAATAAACAGGGTTAAGTTAACGCATAAACAAAACCCCACATTGCAACACTTGTTGTTATAAGAAGTCCATCTATGGAACTCACTTCCAGATCAGCTCAATCGTGTGCAACATATTGATGTATTCTAATGCAAATCAAAATGTAAATAAATCAATTGTGATTAACCTGTAAGAGGGAGTGTGTGTGTTACCTGGTACTTGGCGAGGTAGCTGTCCAGGGCAGTATAGTGGACAGTGTCAGGAGAACCAGAGGGCCAGTCTATACTGCTCACCTGTCTGGAAAATTCCTCCAGCACCTGAAAGAGAGGGGAGGAGAGAAGGAGAGAGTAGTCAGGACTGAGTACTCATCCGAAGCAGGATACATGCATCAATCAAACCACTGAGTTTCTAAATTGAATTTCAAAAAGACAGATGGTAAATCCTCAGAGGCAGTAATATTTTATGACTAACAATCCATGACTAATGGCCCTAACATAGGAAATGCAGAAACTCATCTAGTTCTCCGACTCCACTCAGTAAGTGGGTCTGAATGTAAGGCAGATCACAAGAATAGGTCAATATGGTCAAACGTAACACAATATCTGCCAATTAATTTTCAGCAGTATTGCCCCGGTCTGTCTGTTTGGTGCGCGCGTTTGCCTATCACTCCTTATGTAGCCAGTTAGCGATGCTAGTAATGATAACAGTCTTGTGGGTAGACAGAAAGACTTTCCACAAAAACCTTCTCGAATTAAATGTTAACTATAAAGTAGGCTTAGCTGACAAGATTATTTGTAACAATTTGGTGGCCGTTGTTTTGCATATTCTGCCATGACAAGCTGCAGCAGTAATTCAATCAGTAACACCACTAGACGACACATTCCACTCTTTCTAAATGCGCAATTAAACAGGAATTACACTCTTGTTTTTCTGACTCAAAATTGGTCTTCTAATGTGATTTAAGCATTGCCAAGGACTCAGAACATCCATTTACATTGTTTCTGTATGAATAATTGTAATATTGAGAGAAAAAAACTGGAGAAAACCCCCAGAGGAAAACTGAATTCTTGAAAATACATAATATAATTTTATGGGACCCCTTAGTCCCATTGTTTTACAAGGTATATTGATATAAAACATCTCGTGTACACTAAGGACCCGGGGAAGATTTTTAGGGTAGAGGAGAATAGAAAAATGTGCCTATTTAAAAGCTAAAAATATATAAAATATGGAGTAGCTTGTGACATTCTTTTAAAAGTAGCTCTCATGCTAGAAAAAGCTGGAGACCCCTGCTCTAGAGGGATACTCTCCTACCTTATCCAGTAGGGTGAAGCACACTCGAGGGATACTCTCCTACCTTATCCAGTAGGGTGAAGCACACTCGAGGGATACTCTCCTACCTTATCCAGTAGGGTGAAGCACACTCTAGAGGGATACTCTCCTACCTTATCCAGTAGGGTGAAGCACACTCGAGGGATACTCTCCTACCTTATCCAGTAGGGTGAAGCACACTCTAGAGGGATACTCTCCTACCTTATCCAGTAGGGTGAAGCACACTCGAGGGATACTCTCCTACCTTATCCAGTAGGGTGAAGCACACTCTAGAGGGATACTCTCCTACCTTATCCAGTAGGGTGAAGCACACTCTAGAGGGATACTCTCCGTCAGCAATCACCACCGCACCCAGGGAGTCGTTCCTTACATACACGTGACACAGGTACTCTGAGAGGGAACACACACACATTCAGTCTCTGAGACACCTATGGGGGCTAACGTGGAGTTAGTGAATGTGGGTGGTATTGTGTGTGGTGTGTATGTGTAAGAGAGAGAGCTGCCTAGGTGTGTATGTCGTCCTCACACTAACCTTGTTCTTTGACAGAGGCTCGGCTCCCTATAGACGAGCGTTGAACAATGAGGTCACTGGTGAATGTCATGAACTCCTGAACACTGAGACACAACCACACACAAATAATGAAGCAAGTCTCAATTAATACTCATGTAGCAATCGGAAAACCTGGGCAACACTGCTTTTTTAAACACTATTTTTTTTAAGAAACAGGTGACATGTCATAATTGAAACATGGTGTGGCCAACCCTTCTCCAAGAGAGCTAGTGGGTGTGCATTACTAATAGCGCCAGCCCTACACGAACACACTTCCTGATTCAGCTAATCAAGGAGCAGCTGATTAGTAGAATGTGTGTATTTATATTACTGGGGATGGAACAAAGTCCTGCGGGAGGTTAGGATAGCTCTACTCCACAAATGGAGGGTAAGCCTGCCCCCCCCCCTCTGTCATAAACGATAGGGCTGGTTTCCCAAAACACTGACTAATCACATTCCTAGAGGTTTAATGGAAATTCTTAATTTAAAGTATTGTTTAGTCCAGGACTAGGCTTAATCTGTGTCCAGGGAAACTGGCCCATAGATACATAGACAAAGAGCCAATCCTACCTGGACTTCTGGAAGAAGCTGAAGGATGACAGGTCGAAGGCAGCTTTCAGTAGGTTAGACTTGGTGGTCCCTTTATACAGCACACTCAGACTGAAAAGCTTCATGGTGGTGGTGTGAACAGCCTCTTGTCTTCTAACGCAGGCAGCCTGCAACGATGAGATCAAGTCCTGTGTCACTTTCAGCTACACGCCGCTGCTGTCATGCTAATTATCCACACTGATGTGTGACATTATCTCTCTCACACACAGTGTGTAGCTTGTTAGTTACTCAAACTTGGTGATTAACTATACAACATGATCTGAATTAAGTTATTGGACATACTGGTAGCAGTATTAGGCACCGTTTTTGCTGTAGTACAATAACCAACAATGTTATCTGTAACTAGCAGTTAACATTAGCAACTAGATAACTTTAGCGAACTAGCTAGCGTCTGAAAGCTACAGGGCACAACTGTCACTATCAAATCAACTTCCAACAATTCAGCAAATCAACAGGTTGCTGCTAATGACAGTTTAGCCGATTAAAGACTGCGACAGACTTGAAACATAGCTAGCTAGTAAGATAAAGTAGTTTTACCTTGTTCTCTCCTCGACACAAACTTGATCCACCAGAAATTACCGGCTATAGTATGAGTAGGCTAGCTTAACGTTAACTAATTAATTTCAGTACAATTTTTAACAAGTTTAAAATAAATACAAATGTATTTTGAATATAGTTTCACTAGCTTGTTTAGTTAAGCGATGGTGGTATTAACTATAACCAGAGATATTGCTAGCAAAAAAACTCCCCTTTTCCAAACTACACAGGATGTTGACTACGTCATTAGCGGAAAACGTCCATCCTCAGAGATATCCCGGTGTACAGAATTCCAAAAGTTGAGCGGGAGAAAGGTACCTACCCCTTCCACTATCACTCACTAGCAGCTGTTACAAATTCTCCTTCCAATAACTTAAAGAAATATACTGTTATTATTGACTTCGTTATAAACACTATTATTTGTACCGCAATACTTAGGATAATATGTCATCAAAATGAATATTTAGTTGTGTTTGTGGTCCTATTTCTCTGTAGGTGAAGGCCTTGCAACATCATATAAACAACAAAGATATACTTTTTTTAACACTTTTAATGTAATAATACAAACACACCGCAGTTTCCATAGATATTAGTAATCATATCTAACCAAACATAAGAATCCACGTTTTGAGGCAAAGCATGACTTCAGCGTGTGTCAAATAACCTGTTTATACTCTTTTATTGTGAAACATTTGAAGCACCCTATATCTACGTCTCAGAATAGGCTTGCTTAAGTAAATAATATGAAAAACATGCTGTTAACTCCCTGCTCTGCAGAGAGAGAATGCAGACTATTCTCTGATCTATGTGTGAGCATTACAAAAAATATCAGAATACAGACCATCATGAGACATAAATGGAAGAGCACAGAGAAAGTATTATTTATAAAAAGTGTTTTTTTTAAATGCTATATTTTCTTTCAGCTCTGCAAGGAATTAAATATGTTTTTAATTTCACACAATTTTAATAATGATTGTGTTTTTAAAAACTGTAATTTGTTACTTTAGCAATTTAATTAAATTCACCTTAGTAATCTTCGAATTTGTACTCAAAGGTGTAGTCCTGTGTAGGCTCTGACTCCTGGATCTCTGTGAAGACCTCGGCAGGTGTGGGCTCTGTGTACGAACTCTCCACAGGGAACCACGAGTCATACCAGGAAGTAGTGCTCTCTGTCTCCAGCTCCGCCGTCGTTGTGGGGGCCGCCGTGGTGGTCGTCGTGGCAACGGGCTTGGTGGTGGAGAAGTTATACCTGAGTCTCTGCTGGTGCATCTTGCGCAGGCGCATCAGCCGTAACCGCCGGAGACGCTCTGCATTATGGGAGTTGGCCGACGTCCCGCCCATCCCGCCAGTGGCACCCATCTTTGTTGCGTCTACGCTGCCAACTGACCCACCGCTGATGTCACTTCCTACCCGGGGGGGTGCTTTGGTAACAAGCCGTATGGGCCTCTTGCCGTGGAGGACCATAATCTGCTTAATTCGGTCCCAGTTGGACTTGGCCAGGGTGAAGCTACAGGGGGTGGCTCCGGAGTCGTAGCCCACAATGCACAGCCGGGTCTGGAGCGTGTAGCCGTCGATGCGAGCCGTCACACGGTACTCCCCGGGGTTCAACAACCGCCAGTAGTCACCAGCCGCAGCTATAGGTTGGGGGGTGAGAGAGAAGAAGAGGGAGAGAGGGAGGGAGGAAGAGGGTGTGAGAAAGGGAGGGAGCAGAAAGAGAGAGCAGAAAGAGAGAGAAAGTGGATCAGAGATGTCATTTGGTGTTATACAGTGCATTCGGAAAGTATTCAGACCCCTTGACTTTTTCCCCCCATTTTGTTACGTTACAGCCTTGTTCTAAAATTTATTAAATTGTTTTCCCCCCCTCATCGATCTACACACAATACCCCATAATGACAAGCAAAAACAGGTATTTAGAAAGTTTTGCAAATAAAATAAAAAATAAAAATACATTTACATAAGTATTCAGATCTTTTACTCAGTACTTTGTTGAAGCAGCTTTGGCAGGGATTATAGCCTTGAGTCTTCTTGGGTATGATGCTACAAGTTTGGCACACCTGTATTTGGGGAGATTCTCCCATCTTCTCAAGCTTTGTCAGATTGGATGGGGAGCATCGCTGCACAGCTATTTTCAGGTATCTCCAGAAATGTTAGATCGGGTTCAAGTTTGGGTGTGAATGCAGGTTTACCAGTCTTGACATCGTGCTTGACGCCGTCCACAGAAATGGTGGCGTTGGCCAGGGGTTTACCCTCCATGTCCCTCACTATGCCCTTTATCCCACGATGCACCTAGCACAGGAAACAGCACCTATATAAGGGCTCAATGATCAGATGACATCACTGGATGCAATACAATCAAGTATTTACTCATCAGCAACATACAGTACAGTTTCCAGTAAAGACACATTAAATACATTAAAAAACAAGTATGAGAATGGTTTAAAAACAGTGTATTCTCACCTGTTCTATGAAGGACAGTAGTGCCTCCCGGTTGTTCTCCCATTCCAGAGGAAGCTCACTCTCATGAGGAAACTTGTCACAGCCCAGGAAGACAGACAGCTCAAAGCAGTTAGTGTGCAGGTAGCTGAAGTCATTCATACCTGGGAATTTACAGCGTGGCGGGGAGGGAAGAATACATGATATTGGGTTAATTAGGAGCTCTCTCACCAGATTTTTCTGTACTTTTCTCTTCCGCCCTCATTCTCTCTTTGTCATACTCTCTCCTTTCATTTTTTTCTCGCCATCTCTCTCCCTCTTCCCCTGACTCTCCCTCTTCCCTTTCCCTCATTACTACTATTCACATCTCTCCCCCTCCCCATAGAGACTCACTTCCCACCACAGGTTTCCAACTGGCCCTGTTGATGATGCCCTGTCCCCCAGAGATGTCGTCTGTGTGGCAGGAGCCCCGCTGGGTCTCCGTCATGGTCAGGTGGCTGTGGGCGTACGACATGGCCAGCCAGCGGAACATGGTGTCGTCAGACGTCTCTCGTAGCGCGTCCCCATTCTGACGCTGCATCCGGGCCCACGTTTCCTCATTCATCTCATGGTTCACACCGGGTCTCAACTCACGCCGAGACCCCAAAGTCTGTTGGAAGACAGAGGAATAAGACATATGTTCATGTTATAGAAGAGACCAGGGCAGGGCCTGAAATGGAACACTATTCTCTTGGCTCCCAGTGCAAATATAATTCCTTGGGTACATAGAATTCCCTACATAGAAATTCACTAAATAGTGGACTACTTTTGGACACCAGTGTTCAGGGCCGGACTACAGCATTTTGGGCATCAGGGCAGTTGTAAGAACATTTCCTGTAATTGTACACTTTTTGCAATGAGGCAGGGAATTATTTTTAATGTTTCTTAATGTTTCATAGCTCATCTTATGCTTTTGTTCACATTTTGCCATGATGCTGAGAGAACACTTTGCTACCCCAACCCCATGATTTGGGATTGGGGGCACCATGGAAGTCAGGGCCCTGGGGCATGTGCTCTGAGTGCTTGTTCGGTAATCCGGCCCTGCCAGTGCTGATTCATCCTATTCCAGTCAGAACAGAACCCACCCATGTAGCCTTTGGAGGTCGCTGCATGTCAAACGGGTACGCCACCACTTTCTCTCCACCCTGCAAATTGGCTCCCAACACAAATGGGGTCCGCTCCATCCAGTTAATAATGGCTTTGGTTTCCAGGGCAACCTACAGAGAGAGAGTGGGAGAGAAATGTAGATCTAGCACCAGAAATACAAACTGTAGTATAATTGGAAAATTAACAATACAAAATAAATAAATATTAAAAACAACATCTGTAGCCCTAACACCCACCGAGCCATTGAGGAAGTTCTCTGGGAGTGGGATGTGGTGATTAGGTACAATGCGTGGGACCCAGCCTCTGTCCTCTGCCCCCCATAGAACACTGTTGAGGTCCGGGAAGTTCTGGAAGATATCGTATCCCTCCTCAGTCCAGTGGCCCAGACCCCAATTCCCCATCTCAGAGCCCTGGAGACGAGAGAGGAGGCTAGAAAATAATAAAGAAAGGATCTCTATTGGAGAGATTAAGAGCAGGGAGTTTGAGGGGTGTGAGAAACCGGATATGGAAGGACAGTATGTAATGTAACATTGGTTCCAGTTTCATCAGCTTAAACATATACTGTATATTCCTTGTTGGAGCATCTTTCTGGAATGAGCCCAGGTCCCTCACCATCTCGTAGGCCAGTTCGTAGGCGTCTGGGTTGAGTGAGGGAACCAGGTGTATTCTCACTCCCTCCACCAGGCGGCGCACTCTGGGGTTGTTCTCATTATACTCCTTACACATGAACTGCATCAGCAGGAGGAGCAGCTCCCGCCCCAGTGCCTCATTACCATGGAGACCCGCCGTGTAGCGGAACTCTGGCTCACCTGGTGAGGAAGATGACATCCTGTGATGGTGTTTTGTGATCACTTAGTATGTGTGTGTGTTCCTTTGCTGTATGGCTCAACTATCACACACACAAACAAACAAACACACACACACACTCACCTGTCTGGTGTTCCCCGGGGTTGTCAGAGATCTCCATGGCATACATCTTCAGGCCTGCAGAGCTCTTCCCAATGTTATAGATCCTAGTGATGTTAGGACACTCCTCATTTATCACCTTCATCATCTGACATGGAGAGAGGGAGGGAGGAAAGAAGTGGATGAGGGAGAAGGGAGAGTGGCAGAGATGATGGAGGGAGGGATGGAGGGAGGTGGGAAGAGGTGTGATGGAGGGAGAAGGGAGAGTGGCAGAGATGAGGGAGGGATGGAGGGAGAGAGGGAGGGAGGCAGGTGGGAAGAGGTGTGATGGAGGGAGAATGGGAGCGGGAGAGGAGGAAGATAGTGAGAGAGGAGTAAGGGAGGAGAGGAGAGGGATGAGGAAGAGATGAAGGACAGTATCAATCTCACCCGTCACACTCTCATTAAACACTCACCTGTCTCATGTCCTTATAGTTGTGGTGTCTGAAGTCAAGGTTGTCTGTGGGGTTGACCTCATTCTCACTACGGAAGCTGCCTGTGGGAAGGGGTGAGCAGACATTGGAAGCATATGGCTGAATACACATGGGAGCGATCATTCATTGGGGAGTAACGGGGATGTTGAGCACAGGGATGGTAACGGGGATGGTAACGGGGATGTTGAGGACGGGGATGGTATCGGGGATGGTAACGGGGATGTTGAGGAACGAGGATGGTAACGGGGATCGTTGAGGACGGGGAGGTTGAGGACGGGGATGTTGAGGACGGGGATGGTAACGGGGATGTTGAGGACAGGGATGATAACGGGGATGTTGAGGACGGGGATGGTAACGGGGATGAACAGGACGATGATGGTAACAGGGATGTACAGGACGGGGATGGTTGAGGACTGGGATGTTAACGGGGATGTTAAGGATGGGGATGGTAACGGGGATGTTGAGGACGGGGATGGTTGAGGACTGGGATGTTAACGGGGATGTTAAGGACGGGGATGGTAACAGGGATGTTGAGGACGGGGATGGTTGAGGACTGGGATGTTAACGGGGATGTTAAGGACGGGGATGGTAACAGGGATGTTGAGGACGGGGATGGTTGAGGACTGGGATGTTAACGGGGATGTTAAGGACAGGGATGGTAACGGGGATGTTGAGGACGGGGATAGTAACGGGGATGAACAGGACGATGATGGTAACAGGGATGTACAGGACGGGGATGGTTGAGGACTGGGATGTTAACGGGGATGTTAAGGACGGGGATGGTAACGGGGATGTTGAGGACGGGGATGGTTGAGGACTGGGATGTTAACGGGGATGTTAAGGACGGGGATGGTAACAGGGATGTTGAGGACGGGGATGGTTGAGGACTGGGATGTTAACGGGGATGTTAAGGACGGGGATGGTAACAGGGATGTTGAGGACGGGGATGGTTGAGGACTGGGATGTTAACGGGGATGTTAAGGACGGGGATGGTAACGGGGATTTTGAGGACGGGGATGGTTGACTACGGGGATGGTGACGGGGATGGTAACGGGGATGTTGAGGACAGGGATGGTAACGGGGATGTTGAGGATGGGGATGGTAACGGGGATGGTAACGGGGATGTTGAGGATGGGGATGGTAACGGGGATGGTTGAGGACGGGGATGGTAACGGGGATGTTGAGGATGGGGATGGTAACGGGGATGTTGAGGACGGGGATGTTGAGGATGGGGATGGTAACGGGGATGTTGAGGACGTTGATGTTACAGGGATGTTGAGGACGGTGATGTTGAGGACAGGGATGTTGAGGACGGGGATGATAACGGGATGGTTGAGGACGGGGATGGTAACGGGGATGGTTGAGGACGGGGATGGTGACGGGGATGTTGAGGACGGGGATGGTAATGGGGATGGTTGAGTACGGGGATGGTAACGGGGATGTTGAGGACGGGGATGGTAACGAGGATGGTTGA
Source organism: Oncorhynchus clarkii lewisi (assembly GCF_045791955.1). Classification (NCBI taxonomy): domain Eukaryota; kingdom Metazoa; phylum Chordata; class Actinopteri; order Salmoniformes; family Salmonidae; genus Oncorhynchus; species Oncorhynchus clarkii. The sequence goes on along the minus strand of NC_092151.1, from coordinate 20,317,886 downwards.
GGACAGGGATGGTGAGGACGGGGATGTTGAGGACGGGGATGGTAACGGGGATGGATGAGGACGGGGATGGTAACGGGGATGGTTGAGGACGGGGATGGTAACGGTGATGGTTGAGGACGGGGATGGTCACGGGGATGTTGAGGACGTGGATGGTAACGGGGATGGTAACGGGGATGGTAACGGGGATGTTGAGGACGTGGATGGTAACGGGGATGTTGAGTATGGGGATGGTAACGGGGATGTTGAGGACGGGGATGGTAACGGGGATGTTGAGGACGGGGATGGTAACGGGGATGTTGACGACGGGGATGGTAACAGGGATGTTGACGACGGGGATGGTAACGGGGATGTTGAGGACGGGGATGGCAACGGGGATGTTGAGGACGGGGATGGTAACGGGGATGTTGAGGACGGGGATGGTTGAGGATGGGTATGGTTGAGGACGGGGATGGTAACGGGGATGTTGAGGACGGGTATGGTAACGGGGATGTTGAGGACGGGGATGGTAACGGGGATGTTGAGGACGGGGATGGTTGAGGACTGGGATGTTAACGGGGATGTTAAGGACGGGGATGGTAACAGGGATGTTGAGGACGGGGATGGTTGAGGACTGGGATATTAACGGGGATGTTAAGGACGGGGATGGTAACAGGGATGTTGAGGACGGGGATGGTTGAGGACTGGGATGTTAACGGGGATGTTAAGGACAGGGATGGTAACGGGGATGTTGAGGACGGGGATGGTAACGGGGATGAACAGGACGATGATGGTAACAGGGATGTACAGGACGGGGATGGTTGAGGACTGGGATGTTAACGGGGATGTTAAGGACGGGGATGGTAACGGGGATGTTGAGGACGGGGATGGTGATGGGGATGTTGAGGAAGGGGATGGTAACGGGGATGTTGAGGACGGGGATGGTAATGGGGATGGTTGAGGACTGGGATGTTAACGGGGATGTTAAGGACGGGGATGGTAACAGGGATGTTGAGGACGGGGATGGTTGAGGACTGGGATGTTAACGGGGATGTTAAGGACGGGGATGGTAACAGGGATGTTGAGGACGGGGATGGTTGAGGACTGGGATGTTAACGGGGATGTTAAGGACGGGGATGGTAACGGGGATTTTGAGGACGGGGATGGTTGAGGACTGGGATGTTAACGGGGATGGTTGACTACGGGGATGGTGACGGGGATGGTAACGGGGATGTTGAGGACAGGGATGGTAACGGGGATGTTGAGGATGGGGATGGTAACGGGGATGGTAACGGGGATGTTGAGGATGGGGATGGTAACGGGGATGGTTGAGGACGGGGATGGTAACGGGGATGTTGAGGATGGGGATGGTAACGGGGATGTTGAGGACGTTGATGTTACAGGGATGTTGAGGACGGTGATGTTGAGGACAGGGATGTTGAGGACGGGGATGATAAACGGGGATGGTTGAGGACGGGGATGGTAACGGGGATGGTTGAGGACGGGGATGGTGACGGGGATGTTGAGGACGGGGATGGTAATGGGGATGGTTGAGTACGGGGATGGTAACGGGGATGTTGAGGACGGGGATGATAACGGGGATGTTTGAGGACGGGGATGGTAACGAGGATGGTTGAGGACAGGGATGGTGAGGACGGGGATGTTGAGGACGGGGATGGTAACGGGGATGGATGAGGACGGGGATGGTAACGGGGATGGTTGAGGACGGGGATGGTAACGGTGATGGTTGAGGACGCGGATGGTCACGGGGATGTTGAGGACGTGGATGGTAACGGGGATGGTAACGGGGATGGTAACGGGGATGGTAACGGGGATGTTGAGGACGTGGATGGTAACGGGGATGTTGAGTATGGGGATGGTAACGGGGATGTTGAGGACGGGGATGGTAACGGGGATGTTGAGGACGGGGATGGTAACGGGGATGTTGACGACGGGGATGGTAACAGGGATGTTGACGACGGGGATGGTAACGGGGATGTTGAGGACGGGGATGGCAACAGGGATGTTGAGGACGGGGATGGTAACGGGGATGTTGAGGACGGGGATGGTTGAGGATGGGTATGGTTGAGGACGGGGATGGTAACGGGGATGGTTGAGGATGGGGATGGTAACGGGGATGGTTGAGGACGGGGATGTTGAGGACGGGGATGGTAACGGGGATGGTTGAGGACGGGGATGGTAACGGGGATGTTGAGGATGGGGATGGTAACGGGGATGGTAACGGGGATGTTGAGGACGGGGATGGTAACGGGGATGTTGAGGACGGGATGATATCGGGGATGTTGAGGACGGGGATGTTGAGGATGGGGATGTTGAGGACAGGGATGTTGAGGACGGGGATGTTGAGGATGGGGATGGTAACGGGGATGTTGAGGACGTGGATGGTAACGGGGATGTTGAGGACGGGGATGGTAACGGGGATGTTGAGGACGGGGATGGCAACGGGGATGGTTGAGGACGGGGATGGTAACGGGGATGTTGAGGACGGGGATGGTAACGGGGATGTTGAGGACGGGGATGGTAACGGGGATGTTGAGGACGGGGATGGCAACGGGGATGGTTGAGGACGGGGATGGTAACGGGGATGTTGAGGACGGGGATGGTTGAGGATGGGGATGGTTGAGGACGGGGATGGTAACGGGGATGGTTGAGGACAGGGATGGTAAACGGGGATGTTTGAGGATGGGGATGGTTGAGGACAGGGACTGTAACGGGAATGTTGAGGACGGGGATGATAACGGGGATGTTGAGGACGGGGATGTTGAGGACGGGGATGGTAACGGGGATGGTTGAGGACGGGGATGGTAACGGGGATGTTGAGTACGGGGATGTAACGGGGATGGTAACGGGGATGTTGAGGATGGGGATGGTAACGGGGATGTTGAGGATGGGGATGGTAACGGGGATGTTGAGGATGGGGATGGTAACGGGGCTGTTGAGGACGGGGATGGTAACGGGGATGGTAACGGGGATGTTGAAGATGGGGATGGTAACGGGGATGTTGAGGATGGGGATAGTAACGGGGATGGTAACAGGGATGTTGAGGACGGGGATGGTAAACGGGGATGGTAACGGGGATGTTGAGGACGGGGATGGTGACGGGGATGTTGAGGATGGGGATGGATGAGGACGGGGATGGTAACGGGGATGTTGGGGATGGTAACGGGGATGGTAACGGGGATGTTGAGTACGGGGATGTAACGGGGATGTTGAGGATGGGGATGGTAACGGGGATGTTGAGGATGGGGATGGTAACGGGGATGTTGAGGATGGGGATGGTAACGGGGATGTTGAGGATGGGGATGGTAACGGGGATGGTAACGGGGATGTTGAGGATGGGGATGGTAACGGGGATGTTGAGGATGGGGATGGTAACGGGGATGGTAACGGGGATGTTGAGGACGGGGATGGTAACGGGGATGTTGAGGATGGGGATGGTAACGTGGATGTTGAGGAAGGGGATGGTAAACAGGGATGGTAACGGGGATGTTGAGGTCGTGGACGTTAAACGGGGATGGTAACGGGGATGTTAACGGGGATGTTGAGGACGGGGATGGTAACGGGGATGTTGAGGATGGGGATGGTAACGGGGATGGTAACGGGGATGTTGAGGACGGGGATGGTAACGGGGATGTTGAGGACGTGGATGGTAACGGGGATGGTAACGGGGATGGTAACGGGGATGTTGAGGACGTGGATGGTAACGGGGATGTTGAGTATGGGGATGGTAACGGGGATGTTGGGGATGGTAACGGGGATGTTGACGACGGGGATGGTAACGGGGATGTTGAGGACGGGGATGGCAACAGGGATGTTGAGGACGGGGATGGTAACGGGGATGTTGAGGACGGGGATGGTTGAGGATGGGTATGGTTGAGGACGGGGATGGTAACGGGGATGGTTGAGGACGGGGATGGTAACGGGGATGGTTGAGGACGGGGATGTTGAGGACGGGGATGGTAACGGGGATGGTTGAGGACGGGGATGGTAACGGGGATGTTGAGGATGGGGATGGTAACGGGGATGGTAACGGGGATGTTGAGGACGGGGATGGTAACGGGGATGTTGAGGACGGGATGATATCGGGGATGTTGAGGACGGGGATGTTGAGGATGGGGATGTTGAGGACAGGGATGTTGAGGACGGGGATGTTGAGGATGGGGATGGTAACGGGGATGTTGAGGACGTGGATGGTAACGGGGATGTTGAGGACGGGGATGGTAACGGGGATGTTGAGGACGGGGATGGCAACGGGGATGGTTGAGGACGGGGATGGTAACGGGGATATTGAGGACGGGGATGGTAACGGGGATGTTGAGGACGGGGATGGTAACGGGGATGTTGAGGACGGGGATGGCAACGGGGATGGTTGAGGACGGGGATGGTAACGGGGATGTTGAGGACGGGGATGGTTGAGGACGGGGATGGTTGAGGACGGGGATGGTAACGGGGATGGTTGAGGACAGGGATGGTAAACGGGGATGTTTGAGGATGGGGATGGTTGAGGACAGGGACTGTAACGGGAATGTTGAGGACGGGGATGATAACGGGGATGTTGAGGACGGGGATGTTGAGGACGGGGATGGTAACGGGGATGGTTGAGGACGGGGATGGTAACGGGGATGTTGAGTACGGGGATGTAACGGGGATGGTAACGGGGATGTTGAGGATGGGGATGGTAACGGGGATGTTGAGGATGGGGATGGTAACGGGGATGTTGAGGATGGGGATGGTAACGGGGCTGTTGAGGACGGGGATGGTAACGGGGATGGTAACGGGGATGTTGAAGATGGGGATGGTAACGGGGATGTTGAGGATGGGGATAGTAACGGGGATGGTAACAGGGATGTTGAGGACGGGGATGGTAAACTGGGATGGTAACGGGGATGTTGAGGACGGGGATGGTGACGGGGATGTTGAGGATGGGGATGGATGAGGACGGGGATGGTAACGGGGATGTTGGGGATGGTAACGGGGATGGTAACGGGGATGTTGAGTACGGGGATGTAACGGGGATGTTGAGGATGGGGATGGTAACGGGGATGTTGAGGATGGGGATGGTAACGGGGATGTTGAGGATGGGGATGGTAACGGGGATGTTGAGGATGGGGATGGTAACGGGGATGGTAACGGGGATGTTGAGGATGGGGATGGTAACGGGGATGTTGAGGATGGGGATGGTAACGGGGATGGTAACGGGGATGTTGAGGACGGGGATGGTAACGGGGATGTTGAGGATGGGGATGGTAACGTGGATGTTGAGGAAGGGGATGGTAAACAGGGATGGTAACGGGGATGTTGAGGTCGTGGACGTTAAACGGGGATGGTAACGGGGATGTTAACGGGGATGTTGAGGACGGGGATGGTAACGGGGATGTTGAGGATGGGGATGGTAACGGGGATGGTAACGGGGATGTTGAGGACGGGGATGGTAACGGGGATATTGAGGAAGGGGATGGTAACGGGGATGGTAACGGGGATGTTGAGGACGGGGATGGTAACGGGGATGTTGAGGACGGGGATGGTAACGGGGATGTTGAGGACGTGGATGGTAACGGGGATGTTGAGGACGGGGATGGTAACGGGGATGTTGAGGACGGGGATGATAACGGGGATGTTGAGGACGGGGATGGTTGAGGATGGGGATGGTTGAGGACGGGGATGGTAACGGGGATGGTTGAGGACGGGGATGGTAAACGGGGATGTTTGAGGACAGGGATGGTAACGGGAATGTTGAGGATGGGGATGATAACAGGGATGTTGAGGACGGGGATGTTGAGGACGGGGATGGTAACGGGGATGGTTGAGGACGGGGATGGTAACGGGGATGTTGAGTACGGGGATGTAACGGGGATGGTAACGGGGATGTTGAGGATGGGGATGGTAACGGGGATGTTGAGGATGGGGATGGTAACGGGGATGTTGAGGATGGGGATGGTAACGGGGCTGTTGAGGACGGGGATGGTAACGGGGATGGTAACGGGGATGTTGAGGATGGGGATGGTAACGGGGATGTTGAGGATGGGGATGGTAACGGGGATGGTAACAGGGATGTTGAGGACGGGGATGGTAAACTGGGATGGTAACGGGGATGTTGAGGACGGGGATGGTGACGGGGATGTTGAGGATGGGGATGGATGAGGACGGGGATGGTGAGTACGGGGATGACGGGGATGTTGAGGATGGGGATGGTAACGGGGATGTTGAGGATGGGGATGGTAACGGGGATGTTGAGGATGGGGATGGTAACGGGGATGGTAACGGGGATGTTTGGGGGGGATGGTAACGGGGGGATGGTAACGGGGATGTTGAGGATGGGGATGGGGGATGTTGAGGATGGGGATGGTAACGGGGATGTTGAGGATGGGGATGGTTGAGGACGGGGAACGGGGATGTTGAGGATGGTAACGGGGATGGTAACGGGGATGTTGAGGATGGGGATGGTAACGGGGATGTTGAGGATGGGGATGGTAACGGGGATGTTGAGGAGGACGGGGGATGGTAACGGGGATGTTGAGGATGGGGATGGTAACGGGGATGTTGATGAATGGGGGATGGTAACGGGGATGTTGAGGATGGGGATGGTAACGGGGATGTTGAGGATGGGGATGGTAACGGGGATGTTGACGGGGATGGGGATGGTAACGGGGATGTTGAGGATGGGGATGGTAACGGGGATGTTGAGGATGGGGATGGTAACGGGGATGTTGAGGATGGAGGATGGGGAGGGGATGGTAACGGGGATGTTGAGGATGGGGATGGTAACGGGGATGTTGAGGATGGGGATGGTAACGGGGATGTTGAGGATGGGGATGGTAACGGGGATGTTGAGGATGGGGATGGTAATGGGGATGGTTGAGTACGGGGATGGTAACGGGGATGTTGAGGACGGGGATGGTAACGGGGATGTTGAGGATGGGGATGGTAACGGGGATGTTGAGGATGGGGATGGTAACGGGGATGTTGAGGATGGGGATGGTAACGGGGATGTTGAGGTGGGGAACGGGGATGTTGAGGACGGGGATGGTAACGGGGATGTTGAGGATGGGGATGGTAACGTGGATGTTGAGGAAGGGGATGGTAAACGGGGATGTTGAGGATGGGGATGGTAACGGGGATGTTGAGGACGTGGACGTTGAGGATGGGGATGGTAACGGGGATGTTGAGGATGGGGATGGTAACGGGGATGTTAACGGGGATGTTGAGGACGGGGATGGTAACGGGGATGTTGAGGACGGGGATGGTAACGGGGATGTTGAGGAAGGGGATGGTAACGGGGATGTTGAGGATGGGGATGGTAACGGGGATGTTGAGGATGGGGATGGTAACGGGGATGTTGAGGAAGGGGATGGTAACGGGGATGTTGAGGACGGGGATGGTAACGGGGATGTTGAGGAAGGGGATGGTAACGGGGATGTTGAGGAGGTGATTATTGTCATTTTAGGCGTTATGAAGGTGTTGGAGTTGATGACTGTTGATGACTGTGTTGAAGGTGAAGGTGTTGGATGTGATGACTTTCTGGAGTTTATGGAGGGTTGATGGGGTTATGCATTGTACTGTACTCACTGGTCAGTTGGCAGGCCATGACCTCAACTCTGAGACACAGGCTGCCGTTCCAGCTCTGGGGAAGGACACGGATGTAACGTGCCACGGTTGGCCAATCAAACTGCACCATCACTGGAGAGTCCCTATCCACATTCCCATAGAACAACTGGAGGGAGGGAGGGAAGGAGGGAGGAGAGAAAGAGGGACAGAGAGGGGAGGAGAGGAGAGGGTATGAAGAGGAGAGGAGAGGGTATGGGGAGGAGAGGAGAGGGTATGGAGAAGAGAAGAGAGGGTATGGGTAGGAGAGGGTATGGAGAGGAGAGGGTATGGGGAGGAGAGGGTATGGAGAGGAGAGTGTATGGGGAGGAGAGGGTATGGGGAGGAGAGGAGAGGGTATGGAGAGGAGAGGGTATGAGGAGGAGAGGAGAGGGTATGGGAGGAGAGAAGAGGGTATGGGGAGGAGAGGAGAGGGTATGGGGAGGAGAGGAGAGGAGAGGATATGGACAGGAGAGGAAAGGGTATGGGGAGGAGAGGGTATAGGTGGAGGAGAGGGTATGGAGAGAAGAGGGTATGGGGAGGAGAGGAGAGGAGAGGGTATGGGGAGGAGAGGGGAGGGTATGGGGAGGAGAGGAGAGGGTATGGAGAGGAGAGGGTATGGGGAGGAGAGGAGAGGGTATGGAGAGGAGAGGGTATGGGGAGGAGAGGGTATGGGGAGGAGAGGGTATGTAGAGAAGAGGGTATGGGGAGGAGAAGCAAGGGTATGGGGAGGAGAGGGTATGGAGAGGAGAGGAGAGGAGAGGGTATGGGGAGGAAAGGTATGGTGAGGGAAGAGGTTAGAGAGGAGGAAAATTAAGTGATTATTTGGATATTAAATTGCCGGCTGTACTGATCAATCGTAAGAGAGGTTACTGACCCACTCAGCATAGCCATCATGGAGCACCGTCCAATCACGACTGTCATTACTGAAGGACACGTAGAACGTGGACACAAAATCTTCCCTGAAATACAGAGAGAAGAAAAAGAGAGCGAGAGAGAGAGAGACTTTACAAGTCATACGAATATCCAACATATATCTCTAACATTCAAAATGCCAGATGATTCCCCAGGTAAGATTCCATTTCCTTTGACATTTTCTCTATAATCCCTTTTACAGCATTCTGCTTATCTAATGGATACAACGCAACCTATTGATGTACAGTATATGCTGTTTGGTTTGGATTAATTTAATGTGTTGTTCATTTCAAATCAATTGTGCAGGTTAATGGGGATTCCACCTGGCCCTGGCTGTGTGAACAGTGCAGTGACCACAGTGCAGTGATCCCAGTGCAGTGACACCAGGCATTAGGACTTACGCTGTGTCTGAGTTCCTGCCCTGTACGATGACTCCAGTGAACTCCACCTCTCTGCGAGCGTCCACCTCAAACCAGTGGTTCTTCTCCTCTGGCTCAGCACACCACGCACCCCCGTACACACCCTCCTCATTACCAGAGCTCTGGGAAGACAAAATAGCCCCCTCTCTCGTCAGATGTGTCGGGGCTGTGTGTGTCCTGACATTTCTCATGATTTTATGTGAAGATTTGGTTTGTGCGTTTGTATACAGGAACATTAGAATACAACAAGTATAATGGGTATTACAACATTCTGTATCTTTAAACTGCCGTACTATGGTGTATGTCCCCCCCCCCCCCACACACACACACACAAGGTCCGCAAGGGGGGGGGGGGAGCAGCAGCTAACTTCCTACAATTATACACATTTAACTATGGGGGAAAGAGAAAATGTGCAGTTATATAGCTAATCTCATGCTATTCTACACATTTTGCCAATTGCCTGTCAATCTCAACATATTTGCCATGGCATATGACATGTTCATATCCTATTATTTTGTTGTTATTGTTGTTGTTTTATTATTGGGTTTGGTATGACCAATCACACTAATGTATTCAATGAGCGATGGATGCCTGAGACACTGAGGTATTGCTCCCCCTTATAATTTGGGATCAAATATGCTCTGAAAGCAAACATGTTGACATGAGTACCCGGATATCGGGGAATTTGTGCCTGGTACGCCAGTGATAGTGTAGCATACTGTGTGTACCTGCACGTTGAGCATGCCTCTCTGAGCAACGAAGCTGTGGTGAGACTTAATTGAGGCAGTACTATGTGTAACGATTCTAGTCCTCCTCTTCTGAGGAGGAATAGTAAGAAGGATCGGAGGATCAATGCGCAGCGTGGAAAGTGTTCATTATATTTATTTATAACTCAGAACACTAAATAGTAAAACAACAAAGAGAACGAAATGAAACCGAAACAGTCCTGTACGGTGCATACATAAAACACAGAACAGAAAATAATTACCCACGAAACACAATAGAAAACAGGCTCCCTAAATATGGTTCTCCATCAGGGACAACGATAGACAGCTGCCTCTGATTGAGAACCATACCAGGCCAAACACAGAAATTGTTTTTCTATGATTTGCTAACATAGACAACCCACCCAACTCACGCACCATACTAAAACAAAGATATAATAAAATAACTAAGGTCAGAACGTGACACTATGGTGTAGTACACCGTATATCTACACTACAGTGTAATGTAGTACCGTGTTTACCTGCATGTTGAGCCTGCCCCGCTGAGCAGAGAAGCCGTGGTGAGACTGAGAAGAGGCCAGCAGCTGGTCATCGTCAACACGATGGGACTCCAGACCTAGAGGAGGGCATTCTAGGAACAAAACAACTCATAAATCATGTGACACTCCAAAAAAACTAAACAAAAATCATTTTTGTTTTATCTGCTTTATTGTCAAATAAAGATGACAAAAAAGTTTCTGTCGGCTAAATATTTTGGTCTGTAGTCGTCAAGAGCAACAGGCTGAAAACACTCAGTTGATGCTGACCACATCTTACACAAACACATAGACACGCAGGCACGCATGCACACTGACCAACACATACACACAATGCTTTTGTAGATTCTGAAAGGGTGAAAAGAGAATGGTTTGTTTTCAAGTGCGTCAAAAAAAATGTCTCGCAGCGACCATTTTCCTAGTCTGACTGTACAGTAAAACATGTCTTTCTGGCAGGACCAGAAGTCTGATTGGGGAGAAAGCCAGGTTGTTACAGTAGACAGGAGAAAACAAGGCCAACAGTCCAGCTGCAGGAAATAGACAGTCATGTAAGGCAGGTTTTCCCAAAGTCTGTCCTGGGCCCCCCCCCTGGCTGCACATTTTGATACCAGCTGATACCAAAACACCAAAACTTTAGGGTAAAGTGACTTGCTCAATGGCACATCGACAGATGTTTCTGGGATACGAACCAACATTGGTTACTGGTCCAATGCTCTTAATCGCTAGGCTACCTGCCGCCCCTCAAGTGAAGTTGAAGCTGCTCATGAATAAAGATGAAAACCAATGTTGAGGTGATTTTCTTACTCTTGGGTTCGGCATGTACTGGGATCTTCCTCAGCCTCTCCTCCTCTTCCTCCTCCCACTTCTTCCTCAGCCGCTTCACTGTGATGCATGATGGGAAAACAAGATGTGACTAGGCATGTTTACACACGGTCATGGCTCTCCAGCTCACCAAGCATCAAATACTTCCACATGTGCTTCTGCTAGTAGAGTACTGAATATTACAGTCACTGCCATTCTGTTTTCCCTCCAATAAGTCTGCATATTCTTGTAAACATATGTTTCACTTTATCCAATGAAACTATACTGATTTGTAAGTATACAATTGAAACCTCTTCTCAAGCAGACAGCCTGCAGTCCTGCACACACTCAAAATAACCCCCAACACCCTTCTACCCTTTCTCCCTTCTTCCCTCTCTTTCTCCATTCCCCTTCTCCCCCGTCTATCTTACTGATGTCTACCGGCCCAGGGCCCCAACACATGGCAGTAGCTGTTTTGATAAACTCTCTTTCTATCCTTCTCCCGCAGTGTTCCCCTCTCTCTCTTCCTCAATCCATCCCCCTCTCTCACACACAGCCACAGTCCTTTTCTCCTTCCACTCCCCAACACTGACAATGTTGCAATCTACTGACTATAATGGTTCTTGTTGCATAAACAATCCGGTCATCTCTGTAAGTGAATTAACATATAAGGGGGCCCTAAAGGGACAGGGCTACAGGTTTCTCTCTGTCAGACAGATAAAAGAGATTCAGACCTTTTTCCTCCTTCTCCTTGCGAGCTTTCTCTGCCTCCTCCTTCAGTTGTTTAGCTGCCACTGTGGAGAGAGAGAGCAGAGGTTAGAGAGAGATTAAAGAGAGTTTAAGAGAGGTTAGACGGGGGTTAGAGAGGGGTGCTCTTACCAACACGATCACACAACGAATGCAGACAGTACAAGCTGATTGTACAGGTGATCATACATGACCAAACAATTGCAGGAAAGACAGACAGACAGACATAACGTGTCATGTACGTACAGTCTGCATAATCATACTCTTCGTACCAGGGCACTGTGGTTTCCTCTGAAATAAAATTTGCATGCATGGTAAATACGTTGAATTATTAAAATGTGTCGTTTCGAGTACCGCCCAATTCATTTGTTATGTGATGGGCTATTTACCTGATACATACATGATGACCTCAGTGGTAGTCCTCTCTCTGTCCACTGTTAGAGATGGTAACAGAAATGTAGATGTCTTAGAGGGCTGAACAACTACTGCACTGTACAGGAAAATCAATGTGTTTCCTCTCAACTTTCACAAACATTAGAAATGGCTTTGACAACATGAGTGTTTTGCTTTTGTTGTAATAGCTTATTGGTGACATATGATCATAATCTTTGCCAAGCTAAATTCATGCTTCAAATCAGAGAAGACTGGATTGAAAGTGATAGATCGTTGAGTCATGTCAGACATACGCTTGGTGTCCCAGTAATCTTGACCATGCTCTGTCAGGGTCTTGGAGCCAGCAGAGAGAGGTGTGTGTCCCGAGGGTCTGCTGTCTACTGGGCAGAGACAACACATGGCTCAGTCGTCTCGCAAATTAATGAGATTATACTGTACCACTACATTTTATTTTTTAACTAGGCAAGTCAGATAATAACAAATTCTTATTTACAATGATGGCCAGGGAACAGTGGGTTAAGTGCCTTGTTCAGGTGCAGAAAGACAGGATTTTACTGTCGTTCGGGGATTCGATCAAGAAACCTTTCGGTTACTAGTCCAACGCTCTAACCACTAGGCTACCTGCCGCCCCTAAATGAACATGGCCTGCTTGTTTTTAAAGGTATGACATGAAAAAAAGCAACTCATAGGGAACAGATTAGAACAGAGATGTCCTAATATATATATACGTACGTCTATCCCAGCCCAGCTCAATCAGGAGTTTCTCCTCCTCCTCTTCCAGACTGGGTCTTCTGGTCACCGGCTTCACCCCCTCCTCCTTCCATGCTGTTGTCTTGGAGGCCTTGGTAGCTTTGGGCTTTGTGACCTTAGGTGCCTTGGTGGCTTTAGGTGCCTTGGTGGCTTTGAGCTTCTTGGGTGCCTTGGTGGCTTTGGGTTTTTTAGTGGGTTTCGGGGCTTTGGGCGCCTTGTTGGCTTTCTGCTTCTTGGCTTTGGCCTCCTTCTCTGCGGCTTTCTTTGCTCTGGCTGAAAAGAGAAATGGAGAGAGAGAGAGAGAGAGAGAGAGAGAGTGGGTGTAAGTGAGAAAGTGACCACCACAATTACTTCACCCCAGCCCCATCCAGAAAAATTGAGAAAGAGAACACAAGGTTGAAACAGAATATGGGACCACTAAATACAGCATGAAAGAGAGAGAGAAGTAGACAGCGGAAATCTCTCCACAGGTATCACTTTGCCCTCTCTTTCTCCCTCTCTTCTCCCCTATTTCCTGAAGGGCAGGTCTGATCACATTCCTCCTCTCGCACAGTGTTCAGTGGTTCAGTAATGACACATGGTCACTGTTTTGTTTTGGTTTCAGACCAAGCAGCCAGCCGGCCAAACCCGCTGTGTTGACGTCCCTGCTGTCGACATCTGTCTAACTATTCCTGGTTGATTAGCTGTGGATAATGCTTCATTTGGTATATGTTTGTAGAAAGGTTTAGTTTGTAATGAAAAGTATTAGTGATTGCGATCCTATATGTAATTACCCTCAGACTAGCAGACCGACACAGGACTGTATGAACAGCGAAGAGCTTGTTGTCTCCCAGTAGACTTAAGTAGACCAGCTCCTGCAGCTATGTTATGGTTCCATGATGACCTAGCTGTCTAAAATGTAAATGGCAACATCCTCACACACACAGCCAGGCCAGCTAAACACACCACCCAGTAAAATGTCTGTTCTCTCTTGGTCTACTCACCTGTTCCACTAACATCCGATTGGTGGGTGAGGATGCCCCTCAAGTGCTGTCAATCAATGGGGTTATACTACAAAGTCAGTGAAAACTCAAGCTTAAAGAAGGGGGACGATCTTCCATGAAGATACATGGATGTCTGAATGTAAAAACAAGGAAGCTCCCAACGATCCCTGTGGCACCATGAATCATGACATTTTATCACAAGACAAATACATACATCTTGTAATTTTGATTCATAATTTGATCTCCATGCAGCACAACCAAATAAAATATCTCTCAGTGGTCCCGGATTCTGCCAATTCAGCCTTTTTATGTTACCTACTTCTAACAGTCATGAATGGCTTTGGAAAGAACTAGTAGGCTTATGGCTTTGGAAAGAACTAGAAGGCTTATGGCTTTGGAAAGAACTAGAAGGCTTATGGCTTTGGAAAGAACTAGTAGGCTTATGGCTTTGGAAAGAACTAGTAGGCGTATGGCTTTGGAAAGAACTAGAAGGCTTATGGCTTTGGAAAGAACTAGAAGGCTTATGGCTTTGGAAAGAACTAGAAGACTTATGGCTTTGGAAAGAACTAGAAGGCTTATGGCTTTGGAAAGAACTAGAAGGCTTATGGCTTTGGAAATAACTAGTAGGCTTATGGCTTTGGAAAGAACTAGTAGGCTTATGGCTTTGGAAAGAACTAGAAGGCTTATGGCTTTGGAAAGAACTAGTAGGCTTATGGCTTTGGAAAGAACTAGAAGGCTTATGGCTTTGGAAAGAACTAGAAGGCTTATGGCTTTGGAAAGAACTAGAAGGCTTATGGCTTGGGAAAGAACTAGTAGGCTTATGGCTTTGGAAAGAACTAGTAGGCTTATGGCTTTGGAAAGAACTAGAAGGCTTATGGCTTTGGAAAGAACTAGAAGGCTTATGGCTTTGGAAAGAACTAATAGTCTTATGGCTTTGCTTCATGCAGTGGAGAATGTAATACTGTGCATATAAACGTAAGTTTCATTGTTACAACTGGGCCCAGTCATACATTGTCTTTCCCATTTTCGGTATTTTGAACAAATTTATATTTTAATCTTCTTATAATCAAGGGTCTGGGTATGCAGGAAATCAACAAAAATCTTACATTTTTAAATAATATATTTAATCAGATTGCCAAATAATGCAATATTTTATCTAAACAGCATATTATATCACGGCTGGACTTAGTCCAGGTCATGAGACCTCTGTCACGTGTGCTCCCTCTCCGGCCTCTAGGTCACCAGGCTGCTCATTATGGCGCACACCTGTCACCATCGTTACGCGCACCTGCGTGTCGTCAGACTCACCTGGACTCCATCACTTCCCGGATTACCTTCCCTATATATGTCACTCCCTTTGGTTCCTTTCCCAGGTGTCATTGTTTCTGTGTCATGTCTGAGTGCTGTTAGTGTTTCTTGTTTTGTATTATGTGTCGTTTATTTATTAAAACACTCACTCCCTGAACTTACTTCCCGACTCTCAGTGCATGTCATTACAGACTGAAGTTGGTTCTGCCAAGAAAACACTTTTAGACTTCTAAGTGCATATCACAGTAACACTCTCCCTCATCACTGAATTACTGTAGTGTTAGCCACACATACACACATGCAGATGCATGCAAACACGCACATACACCACGCAGTTACTGAAAACCCATAATCAGCCACACACCACACCGTTAATCACAACTCCATACAGCAGGGAGTCTTTCCACTTTTCCACTACGAAACAAACACACACATACACCACGCAGTTACTGAAAACCCATAATCAGCCACACACCACACCGTTAATCACAACTCCATACAGCAGGGAGTCTTTCCACTTTTCCACTATGAAACAAACACGCACATACACCACGCAGTTACTGAAAACCCATAATCAGCCACACACCACACCGTTAATCACAACTCCATACAGCAGGGAGTCTTTCCACTTTTCCACTATGAAACAAACACGCACATACACCACGCAGTTACTGAAAACCCATAATCAGCCACACACCACACTGTTAATCACAACTCCATACAGCAGGGAGTCTTTCCACTTTTCCACTACGAAACAAACACGTAAAACGTTAGAACTTTTTATCAGCACAATTCAAGTAAATACTCTCAGTCTTAATGATGATTGGTTGATAATAAACTCTAGGGAGAAAACAAAGAGTCTAGACGTCAACCGTCTCAACCGAGAACATGTTGTTGACAGATAGCTAGCTGTGTGGTTTCTAAATGCAAAGCCAATGTTAGTTTTCCTATCTGTATGTGCGGCTTTGGCCTCACTGCACAGAGGGAAATGGCGAGAGGATGGCGAGAGAGAGGGGGATGGGGAAGAGGGAGGTAGAGAGGACGGTAAGGAGAGAAGGGTTGTAAAAATATACATGAAAAGGGAAAGGGATGGAAAGAGAACCCAGTGAACCATCGCTTATCACCCTGTTCCTGTCATGAGTCAGACCAGATGTGTTTGCCATCTATACAAGCACCAAACTTAATAAGGATCTGCCCCTTTTTTAAATTTTTGCCTGAAATGACATACTCAAATCTAACTGCCTGTAGCTCAGGCCCTCAAGCAAGGATATGCATATTATTGGTACCATTTGAAAGGAAACACGTTGAAGTCTGTGGAAATGTGAAAGGAATGTAGGAGAATATAACACATTAGATCTGGTAAATTATAATACAAAGAAAAAACCAACCGTTCTTTTGTATTTTTTTTGTATCGTCATCTTTGAAATGCAAGAGAAAGCCATAATGTATTATTACAGCCAAGGTGCAATATACATTTTGGCCACTAGATGGCAGCAGTATATGTGCAAAGTTTTAGACTGATCCAATGAACCATTGCATTTATGTTCAAAATGTTGTTACAAGACTGCCCAAATGTGCCTAATTTGTATATTAATAACTTTTTATGTTCAAAATTGTGCACTCTCCTCAAACAATGGCATGGTATTATTTCACTGTAATAGCTACTGTAAATTGGACAGTGCAGTTAGATTAACAAGAATTTAAGCTTTCTGCCAATATCAGATATGTCTATGTCCTGGGAAATGTTCTTGTTTTTTACAACCTCATGCTAATCGCATTAACCTACGTTAGCTCAACATTCCCGTGGAAGGGACACCAATCCCGATGAAGTTCACATACACACACACACACTACTGAACTGGAATGTTTCCTGTTTCCTGTGAGCAATTGTGAGTCATTTTACAGTGAGATGCTTAAGGAGTAACTGACTCAGGCGTGTTTTACAAGAAAGTGTTTTACAAGACAACATGTCGGAACTGTAGAGAAAAGTTTTCTTAAAAATATTTCTGAAAGTTCTGCTTCTCAGTTACTCTCCCTCTCAGGCCAGATAGAATCAGGCAGAGAGGTTTCAGAGAGGAACCCACAAAATATGGCACTGTACCGTATGGCTGCCATTTTGTGAGCTCCAACCCAACTTTGTTATTTAAAAAAAAAAAGTTGATTTTCTTCTATTTTTTATTATATTATTTTCACAAAATGTATCCAATATCATTTCTTATAACCGACAAGAACTTCTGAACATCAGATCGGCATATTTACTTGCCTTAATTCCAGCTTCAACTTCAACTCATATGCTCTGGGCTCTTTCTGTAATTCTGACCCAATTTTCGGGGGTATCCAAAACGAAACACTGGCATTACACAGGTAAGAGAGGGGGAGCCTGGCAAGATTAAGGCGAAGGGAAAACAGGCCACCTGTTCACTCCATTCTATTGGACAATGTACGGTCACAGTTGGATGACCTTTGATCGCGGATTTGCTACTGACGGGACTCTCGTAACTGCAATATTCTCTGCTTTTCTGAAACATGGCTTTCGTACAACATGGCTACCCAACTCAACGGATTCTCTGTTCCCTGAGCGGACTGGACAGTGGAGTCAGAGATGGGGAGGGGTTTGCCTTTTCATCAACAACAAAATGGTGACTGACTCGAGCGCAGTGGAAGTCTCGACCCATTGTTCACCGTCTTGGAATACCTGATGGTCAAATGCCGACCCTTCTACCTCCCGAGGGAGTTTTCAGCTGTTATCGTGACTGTTGTGTACATTACACCACAGGCCAGAAAATATAAAAAGCTGAACCTTAACGGCTATAAACAAACAGGAAAACTTGGACCCGAAGGCTGCTTTTATTGTTGCCAGTGATTTTAATACCTCGTCATTGACACATGATGCCAAATCTCTTTCACCACTAGCGTTGATAAAGTCCTAGACCACTGTTACTCTACCCACAAGCAAGTATACAAGGCCCTCCCTCGTCTCCCATTCAGCAAATCAGATCATGACTCAGTACTCCTGGTTCCTGTTTACAGGCAGAAGCTCAAACAGGAAGTACCCTTGACTTGCTTTGTTGAGAAATGATCATCAGAATCAGAGATTATGCTACAGGACTGCTTTGCTGGCGCTGATTGAAATATGTTCCAAATCTCCGGCAATGACATCGACGAGCTAACCACCTTCGTCACTGGCTTCATTGTCACAGTGAAGAGTCACTGCTTTCCCATTCAAAAGCCTTGGATTAACACTGAAGTTGGCGCTAAGCTAAAGGACAGTGCTACCACACACAGGGCTATCGCGGACAACCCTGAGCCTACGGCTGAGGACAGAATAAGTACAAGAAGCCCTGGTATGACTTCCGCAGAGTAATCAAATGAGAAAAAGGATATTGGAATAAGGTTGAATCATATTACAAAGACTGCGACTCCTGCCACATGTGGCAAGGGCAGCAGTCCATTACAAATTACAAAGGAAGACCCAGCCGGGATCTGCCCAACAATGCTTTTCTACCAGACAAAAACAATGCATTTTATGCACGCTTCGACAATAACAACACCATACTGTGCTTGAGGGCTGCAACCAACCCAGAGGACTGGGTGATCTCGCTCTCCGAGAGGTTTTTAATCAGGTCAACACTCGCAAGGCCTTGGGGCCGGATGGTATTCGAGGACAGTTCTTAGAGTATGCGCAGAACAGCTGGCAGGCATATTCTGTAGTCTGTAATCCCCACACGTCTTAAACTGATCATCATCAATTCTGTTCCCAAGAACTCTAAGGGTTCATGCCACAATGACTACCGCCTTGTAGTACTCACATCTGTAATCATGAAGTGCTTTGAAAGGCTGGTTATGGCACATATCAACTCCATCATCCCAGACACCCTAGATCCACTCCAATTTGCACACCGCACAAACAAATCTATAGATGACACAATCTCAATTGCACTCCACACGGCCCTTATCCACCTAGATAAGAGGACTCCTATGTGAGAATGCTGTTCATTGACTACAGCTCACCATTGTTCCCTGGTACTTGTCACCAAACCTAGGACCCTGGGACTGAACATCTCCCTCTGCAAACTGGATCCTGGACTTCCTGATAGGCCGCCCCCAGGAAGTGAGGTTAGGCAACATCATCTCCGCCACGCTGACCCCCAACAAGGGGGACCCACAGGGGTCTGTGCTTAGTCCCCCCCCTGTTCTTCCTGTTAATCCACGACTGTGTGGCCATGCACGACACCATCATAAAGTTTGGTGATGACACGGCGGTGGTAGGCCTGATCACCGGCAATGATGAAACCAACTACAAATCAAATCAAATTGCCACATGCGCCGAATACAACAGGTGCTTAGTTACAAGCCCTTAACCAACAATGCAGATCAATAAATATAATTAATAAAATATTTACTAAATAAAATTCTAAAATAAAAAAGTAACACAATAAAATTATGAGGCTATATACAGGGGGTACCAGCACCGAGTCAATGTGCGGGGGTACAGATTTGTCAAGATAATTTGTACATGTCGATAGTGGTAAAGTGACTATGCATAGATAATAAACAGTGAGTAGCAGCAGCGAGATCAATGTAAATAGTCCGGGTGGCTATTTGAAAAATTGTTCAGCAGTCTTATGGCTTAGGGGTAGAAGCTGTTAAGGAGCCTTTTGGTCCTAGACTTGGCACTCCGGTACCGCTTACCGTGTGGTAGCAGAGAGAAAATTCCATGATTTGGGTGACTGGAGTCTTTGACAATTATTGGGGCTTTCCTCTGACACCGCCTAGTATATAGGTCCTGTATGGCAGGAAGCTTGGCCCCAGGGATGTACTTGGCCGTGTGCACTACCCTCTGTAGCGCCTTACGGTCAGATGCCGAGCAGCTGCCATACCAGGCAGTGATGCAATCGTTCAGGATGGTCTCGATGGTGCAGCTGTAGAACTTTTTGAGGATCTGGAGATCCATGCAAAAATCTTTTCAGTCTCCTGAGAGGTAAAATGTGCTGTCATGCCATAATCACGACTGTCTTGGTGTATTTGGTCCATGATAGTTTGTTGGTGATGTGGACACCAAGGAACTTGAAACACTCTACCCACTCCAATACAGCCAAGTCAATGTTAATGGGGGCATGTTCGGCCAACCTTTTTCTGTAGTCCATGATCAGCTCCTTTGTCTTGCTCATACTGAGGGAGAGGTTGTTGTCCTGGCACCACACTGCTAGGTCTCTGATCAGGCATACCACTGTTGTGTCATCAGCAAACTTAATGATGATGTTGGAGTCATGTTTGGCCACTCAGTCGTGGGTGAACAGGGAGTACAGGAGGACACTAAGCTCGCATCCCTGAGGGGCACCAGTTTTGAGGATCAGCGTGGCAGATGTGTTGTTGCCTATCATTGCCACCTGGGGGTGGCCTGTCAGGAAGTCTAGGATCCAGTTGCAGAGGGAGGTGTTTAGTCCCAGGGTCCTTAGCTTAGGGATGAGCTTTGTGGGCACTATGGTGTTGAACGCTGAGCTGTAGTCAATGAATAGCATTCTCACATAGGTGTTCCTTTTGTGCAGGTGGGAAAGGGAAGTGTGATGGCGTTCATGTGAGCCTTGACCAGCCTTTCAAAGCACTTCTTGGCTACCGACGTGAGTGCTACGGGGAGGTAATCATTTAGAATGGTTACCTTCGCTTTCTGGGGCACAGGGACAATGGTGATCTGCTTGAAACATGTAGGTATTACGACTCAGTCAGGGAGAAGTTGAAAATGTCAGTGAAGACACTTGCCAGTTGGTCTGTGCATGCTTTGAGTACACGTCCTGGTAATCCGTCTGGCCCGCGGCGTTGTGAATGTTGACCTGTTTAAATCTCTTGCCAACATCGCTACAGAGAGCGTGATCACACAGTCATCCAGAACAGCTGATGCTCTCATGCGTGCTTCAGTGTTGCTTGCCTCAAAGTGAGCATAAAAGGCATTTAGCTTCTGGTAGCCTCACGTCACTGGGCAGCTCACGGCTGGGCTTTTCTTTGCAGTCCATGATAGTTTTCAATCCCTGCCACATCCAACGAGAGTCAGAGCTGGT
Source organism: Oncorhynchus clarkii lewisi (assembly GCF_045791955.1). Classification (NCBI taxonomy): domain Eukaryota; kingdom Metazoa; phylum Chordata; class Actinopteri; order Salmoniformes; family Salmonidae; genus Oncorhynchus; species Oncorhynchus clarkii. Next base: position 20,296,674 of record NC_092151.1, on the reverse strand, counting down.
GTAGTAGGATTCAATCTTAGTCCTGTATTGACGCTTTGCCTGTTTGATGGTTCGTCTGAGGGCGCAGCAAGATTGAATATATTTTTTTACCCCCTTTTCTCCCCAATTTTGTGGTGTCCAATTGTTAGTAGTTACTATCTTGTCTCATCGCTACAACTCCTGCGTCCTCCGGAAACACAACCCAACCAAGCCGCACTGCTTCTTAACACAGCGACCATCCAACCCGGAAGCCAGCCGCACCAATGTGTCGGAGGAAACACCGTGCACCTGGCGACCTGGTTAGCGTGCACTGCGCCCGGCCCGCCACAGGAGTCACTAGTGCGTGATGAGACAAGGATATCCCTACCGGCCAAACCCTCCCTAACCTACTCTACCTCAGGCGAGCAATACCTCAATACTTTTTTAATATTAGATCACGCACCAGCTGTTATTGACAAATAGACACACTCCTCCGCCCCTTATCTTACCAGACGTAGCTGCTCTGTTCTGCCGATGCACGGAAAACCCAGCCAGCTCTATTTATACATGTCGTCGTTTAGCCACGACTCTGTGAAACATAAGATATTACAGTTTTTTATGTCTTAATTGTAGATCATCCAGTATATTTTCCAATGATTGCACGTTGGCCAATAGTAAGGATGGTAGTGGTGGTATAAGGGCACAAGGCGAGACCCAAATGCAGACACAGGAGGCAGCTGTTTGAGCTCCGATATTTATTATAGCAAAAGGGGTAGGCAAAAGGCAGGTTGGGTACATGCGAGAGTTCATAAACCAGGTCAGAGTCCAAACGATACAAGACGATAGGCAGGCTCGAGGTCAGGGCAGGCAGAGTGGTCAGGCAGGACGGGCTCAGAGTCAGGACAAGCAAGGGTCAAAACCAGGAGGGTGAGAAAAGAGAGAGAAAAAAAGCAGGAGCTGAGACACAAAAACGCTGGTTGACTTGAAAAACAAGACGAACTGGCACAGAGAGACAGGAAACACAGGGATAAATACACCAGGGATAATAAGCGACACCTGGAAGGGGTAGAGACAAGCACAAGGACAGGTGAAACAGATCATGGTGAGACAAGTGGAGGTTTACTCACTCGCCTACAAATTCTCACAAGGCACCCGACCTCCGCCCCCTTTTTCTCTGTCTTTTCTTCACGCAAAGGATGGGCATTCGGGCCTGGTCTCAAGAAAGCAGTATATTCCTTGCGTCAGACTCGTTAAAGAAAAAAATCTTTGTGCAGTTTGAGGTGTGTGATCGCTATTCTGATGTCCAGAAGGTATTTTCAGTCATGTGAGACGGTAGCAAATCAAATCAAATCAAATGTTATTGGTCACATACACATGTTTATCAAATGTTATGCTTGAGTTTCTAGCTCCAACAGTGCAGTAATATCTAACAAGCAATATCTAACAATTTCATAAAAATACACACAATGCACACAAATCTAAAGTAAAGGAATGGAATTAAGAATATATAAATATTTGGACGAGCAATGTCAGAGCGGCATAGACTAAAATACAGTAGAATAGAATAGAATACAGTATACACAGTTGAAGTCGAAAGTTTACATTCCCTGTCTTAGGTCAGTTAGGATCACCACTTTATTTTAATAATGTGAAATGTCAGAATAATAGTAGAGAGAATTATTTATTTCAGCTTTTATTTATTTCATCACATTCCCAGTGAGTCAGAAGTTTACATACACTCAATTAGTATTTGGTAGCATTGCCTTTAAATTGTTTAACTTGGGTCAAACGTTTCGGGAAGCCTTCCACAAGCTTCCCACAATAAGTTGGATGAATTTTGGCCCATTCCTCCTGACAGAGCGTGTGTAACAGTTAGGTTTGTAGGCCTCCTTGCTAGCACACGCTTTTTCAGTTCTGACCACAAATTTTCTATAGGATTGATGTCAGGCTTTGTGATGGCCTTGACTTTCTTGTCCTTAAGCCATTTTGCCACAACTTTGGAAGTATGCTTGAGGTCATTGTCCATTTGGAAGACCCAATTGCGACCAAGCTTTAACTGATGTCTTGAGATGCTGCTTCAATATGTCCACATAATTTTCCTTCCTCATGATGCCATCTATTTTGTGAAGTGCACCAGTCCATCCTGCAGCAAAGCACCCCCACAACATGATGCTGCCACCCCCAAGCTTCACGGTTGGGATGGTGTTCTTCGGCTTGCAAGTCCCCCCCCCCCGCCCCCCACCCCCCTTTGTCCTCCAAACATAACGATGGTCATTATGGCCAAACAGTTCTATTTTTGTTTCATCCGACCAGAGGACATTTCTCCAAAAAGTATGATCTTTGTCCCCATGTGCAGTTGCAAACCTTAGTCTGGCTTTTTTATGGCGGTTCTGGAGCAGTGGCTTCTTCCTTGCTGAGCAGCCTTTCAGGTTATGTCGATATAGGACTCATTTTACTGTGGAAATAGATACTTTTGTACCTGTTTCCTCCAGCATCTTCACAAGGTCCTTTGCTGTTGTTATGGGATTGATTTGCACTTTTTGCACCAAAGTACGTTCATCTCTAGGAGACAGAACACGTCTCCTTCCTGATCGGTATGACTGCGTGGTCCCACGGTGTTTATATTTGCGTACTAGTGTTTGTACAGATGAACGTGGTACCTTCAGGCATTTGGAAATTACTCCCAAGGATCAATGAGACTTGTGGAAGTCTACAATGTTTTGGGCTGATTTCTTTTGATTTTCCCATGATGTCAAGCAAAGAGTCACTGAGTTTATAGGTAGGCATTTAAATACATCCACAGGTACACCTCCAATTGACGTCAATTAGCCTATCAGAAGCTACTAAAGCCATGACATCATTTTCTGGAATTTTCCAAGCTGTTTAAAGGCACAGTCAACTTAGTGTATGTAAATGTCTGACCCACTGGAATTGTGATACAGTGAATTATAAGTGAAATTATCTGCCTGTAAACAATTGTTGGAAAAATTACTTGTGTCATGCACAAAGTAGATGCCCTAACCGACTTGCCAAAACTATAGTTTGTTAACAAGAAATGTGTGGATTGATTGAAAAACAAGTTTAAATGCCTCCAACCTAAGTGTATGTAAACTTCCGACTTCAACTGTACATATGACGATATCTAAACGATATCTTAACCGCTATCGATAAGAAACATTACTGTGCAGCCGTATTCATTGATCTGGCCAAGGCTTTCGACTCTGTCAATCACCACATCCTCATCGGCAGACTCGACAGCCTTGGTTTCTCAAATGATTGCCTCGCCTGGTTCACCAACTACTTCTCTGATAGAGTTCAGTGTGTCAAATCGAAGGGTCTGCTGTCAGGACCTCTGGCAGTCTCTATGGGGGTGCCACAGGGTTAAATTCTTTGACCGACTCTCTTCTTTGTATACATCAATGATGTCGCTCTTGCTGCTGGTGAGTCTCTGAGCCACCTCTACGCAGACGACACCATTCTGTATACTTCTGGCCCTTCTTAGGACACTGTGTTAACAAACCTCCAGGTAAGCTTCAATGCCATACAACTCTCCTTCCGTGACCTCCAATTGCTATTAAATACAAGTAAAACTAAATGCATGCTCTTCAACCGATCGCTGCCTGCACCTGCCCGCCTGTCCAACATCACTACTCTGGACGGCTCTGACTTAGAATACGTGGACAACTACAAATACCTAGGTGTCTGGTTAGACTGTAAACTCTCCTTCCAGACCCACATCAAACATCTCCAATCCAATCATTTTTCGCAACAAAGCATCCTTCACTCATGCTGCCAAACATACCCTTGTAAAACTGACCATCCTACCAATCCTCGACTTCGGCGATGTCATTTACAAAATAGCCTCCAATACCCTACTCAACAAATTGGATGCAGTCTATCACAGTGCAATCCGTTTTGTCACCAAAGCCCCATATACTACCCACCATTGCTACCTGTACGCTCTTGTTGGCTGGCCCTCGCTTCATACTCGTCGCCAAACCCATTGGCTCCATGTCATCTACAAGACCCTGCTAGGTAAAGTCCACCCTTATTTCAGCTCACTGGTCACCATAGCATCACCCACCTGTAGCACGCGCTCCAGCAGGTATATCTCTCTGGTCACCCCCAAAACCAATTCTTTCTTTGGCCGCCTCTCCTTCCAGTTCTCTGCTGCCAATGACTGGAACGAACTACAAAAATCTCTGAAACTGGAAACACTTATCTCCCTCACTAGCTTTAAGCACCAACTGTCAGAGCAGCTCACAGATTACTACGCCTGTACATAGCCCACCTATAATTTAGCCCAAACAACTACCTCTTTCCCTACTGTATTTATTTTATTTATTTATTTATTTTGCTCCTTTGCACCCCATTATTTGTATTTCTACTTTGCACATTCTTCCACTGCAAACCTACCATTCCAGTGTTTTACTTGCTATATTGTATTTACTTTGCCACCATGGCCTTTTTTTACCTTTACCTCCCTTATCTCACTTCATTTGCTCACATCGTATATAGACTTGTTTATACTGTATTATTGACTGTATGTTTGTTTTACTCCATGTGTAACTCTGTGTCGTTGTATGTGTCGAACTGCTTTGCTTTATCTTGGCCAGGTCGCAATTGTAAATGAGAACTTGTTCTCAACTTGCCTACCTGGTTAAATAAAGGTGAAATAAATAAAACAATTAAAATGAGATGAGTAATGTAAAATATGTAAACATTATTAAAGTGACTAGTGTTCCATTAATAAAGTGACCAGTCATTTCAAGTCTATCTAGGGCAGCAGCCTCTAAGGTTCTAGTGATGGCTATTTAACAGTCAGATGGCCTTGAGATAGAAGCTGTTTTTAAGTTTCTCGGTCCCAGCTTTGATGCGCCTGTACTGACCTCGCCTTCTGGATGATAGCGGTGAACAGGTAGTGGCTCGGATAGTGGTTGTCCTTGATGATCTTTTTGGCCTTCCTGTGACATTGGGTGCTGTAGGTGTCCTGGAGGGCAGGTAGTTTGCCCCCAGTGATGCTTTGGGCAGACTGCACCACCCTCTGGAAAGCCCTGCGGATGCAGGCAGTGCAGTTGCTGTACCAGGCGGTGATATAGCCCGACAGGATGCTCTCAATTGTGCATCTGTAAAACTTTGTGAGGGTTTTAGGTGCCAAACCAAATATATTCTGGGTCCTGAGGTTGCGCCTTCTTCACCACACACTGTCTGTATGGGTGGATCATTTCAGTTTGTCAGTGATGTGTACGCCGAGGAACTTTAAGCTTTCCACCTTCTCCACTGCGGTCCCATCGATGTGGATAGGGGGTTGCTCCCTCTGCTGTTTCCTGAAGTCCACAATCAGCTCCTTTGTTTTGTTGATTGAGAGGTTATTTTCCTGGCACAACACTCCCAGGGCCCTCACCTCTTCCCTGTAGGCTGTCTCGTCATTGTTGGTAATCCGTAGCAGCAACATTATGTAGCAGCAACATTATGTACAAAATAAGTTACAAACAATGCAGAAAAATATTAATAATTGCACAGTTGGTTTTGAGCCCGTAAAGCGCCAGTCATCCCCTCTGGCGCCATTACTACAGGGAGGAGGTCAGTGACCTGGCAGTGTGGTGCCGGGTCCACATCTTCTCCCTCAACGTCAGTAAGACCAAGGAGCTGATCGTGAAATATAGGAAACGGGGGGCGAGTACGCCCCCATCCAAAATGACAGGGCTGCAGTTGAGGGGGTTGAGAGCGTCAAGTTCCTCGGTGTCCTAATCACTAAGGACTTAAAATGGTTTCTTTACCCTCAGGAGGTTAAAAAGGTTTGGCATGGGCCCTCAAATCCTCAAAACGTTATACAGCTGCACACACTATTGTGAGCATCTTGACTGGCTGCATCACTGCTTGTTATGCAACAGCACTGCCCTCAATCGCATGGTGCTACAGAGGGTGGTACGGACAGCCCAGTACATCACTGGGGCTGAGCTCCCTGCCATTCAGGACCTCTATATCAGGCTGTGTGAAAGGAAGGCCCGGAAAATCGTTAAATGCTCTAGCCACACCAACAGGTTCCCGAACAGCTTCTATCCCTAAGTCATAACAGCTAACAAAATGGCTAATCAAACTATCTGAGTTGACCCTTGTATTTTATATGTGGCACTGTCTCTATGCACACTCACAGGACTCTACACACTCACGCATACTGACACTCCAACACACACATAACATGCAGACATGTTTATTCTGAATCTACACCCACGCACACACACTCAGGTACACGCATTATATAAACTTCTGCTACTCTGTCCATCATATATCTTGATGCCTAGTCACCTTACCCCTATTCATATCTACCTCTATTCCTCCAGTATCCATGCACATTGTAAATATGGTACTGGAATTGACCCTGTATATAGCTTCTTACTTTCTTGTTTTCTTCTTATTTCTTATTTTTATTTATTGTGTGTTTTTTTCTCATTTATGTGATTTTTAGTACTTAATTGACATTGATTACTGCATTGTTGGGTTTAGAGTTTGCAAGAAAGGCATTTCACTGTACATGTGCACGTGACATTAAAACTTGCAACTTGAACACAGCCGTGTGTCTGTACTGATGTAGGATCTTAATTTGAGCCAGTTTGCTACAGAAAGGAAATAAACCTGCAGCAACAGGACATGTGAATTATTATGTGGATTATAATTAATGGACATCTTTGTAGGGGTTGATACAGTTTTTGTTAGGGCAACTCTAGTCTGAAATGTAAATGCGGAAACCACAAACTTTAGAAAACTTTTAAAAACTCAAGTACACTGCAAGTTTGTATTTCCTGCTGTGCAGGACATTTCTCATCAACAAAAGAGTGATCAAATTAAGATCCGTCTGTAGCTCATCAGTGTGTGACACATGCAGCTGTGAGCTCTACTAGACCATGTTCATCTCTGACAATACCTCAAGGTCAAGGTCTCCACGCATGTTAGTGAACATGCTCTAACAAGGGAAAACTGGGCCAAGTGTTTGGTAAGTTTGTCCCCAAGAGGTTGTAACAGGGATGGCTAGTTGATGGACCTCCATGAATATACAATCAAGGAGAGAATGAGGACAAGAAAAGGATAAAGGACAAAGAAGAAGAAGAAGAAGAAGAAGAGGAGAACAAGAACTAAAGGAGTCACCTCTCACCTGCCTCCACCTCCTCTATGGATTTCTTCTTCTTTGGTTTGATCTCCTCCACCTCCGTACCAGGGTCATCCATCATAACATCCTCTCTCTCTTCCTCCCACTCTCTCCCATGTTCCACAGGTCCAGCCTGTCTCACCTGTGTCTGGACACCTGTGGTGTCCTGTCCCTCTACACCTCCATCCCAGCCTAGAACACAGCAACAGAGGGCCAGAGACACCGACAAACCCAACAATGCCCCCCTCATCGTCTTACTACACTCAGAAGCAGGACTGGACTAAATCAGCCTACAGCTTAAACCAGACTTGAACCAGATTTACCAAGACCAGCACTGGCAGTGGAACCTGACCCCAGCTCTAGGAAGGCAAGAGAAGCTTCCTCAGCCCAACTCCTGTTTCAGTGAAGCATAAAAGGCCCCAGGCCACCCACAGTCTCTCACACAGACCAGTCAGAACCGTCAGCTAACAGATGACTTGCATTTGCTAGACGAGCAACAACACAGAACATCCAACAACAGTCCTCAGGTGTAGAAGAAGTCTCAGTTGGAGTCAGTCTGTCTTGTAGAGTCTCTGAGAGCTTGAAGAGATGAGTTCTGGTTGGTTCCTTCCAGTAGCCATGGAGTCTGAAAAAAAATGTGTATAAAACTTTGGTGTGTAAAATGCTTTGGTTTGTAGAAAGCTGCGGTGAAAGGTTTGGTGTGCAGATGTGTACAGAGCGCAGGCCTGTTTGGTGGTGGAGCAGGAAAGAGCTGTGGGCTCAGGGTTTTAAAGCAGTCTTCTGGCAGAGAACGAAGAAAGGAAACACAGACGCATGCAGGAGTCTGGAGTCTCAGTAGCAGTAACACAGCACACCTCCTGGCTCCCGTCTTTACTCGCCCTCTCACTCCTCCGCAGGCACCCCCTCTCCCTCTCTCCACTCAACATAGGGGAGGGGGTCTTCCACATGTCACGTTGCAGGGGAGAGGGGACAGAGAGAGAGAGAGAGAGAGAGAGAGAGAGAGAGAGAGAGAGAGAGAGAGAGAGAGAGAGAGAGAGAGAGAGAGAGAGAGAGAGAGAGAATAATTTAGAAAAACCTTTAAATGCAGAAGTTGACAATAATTAATTTCCAGAGTAAGTACTATACTCTTGCAACAAAAAGACAAATGTGAGTCAGTCTACTGAATCCACCCAGGACCCATTTTTCAATGAGTTCAGAAAAAAGGAAAACATTTTATTGGAGAGGAAAACTCATTCCATGTTTAAGAATGTGCCCAAATCGTGTGGTTGGGAATAAGTGTTTTAGCAGACCTGGTAAACACACACACACACACACACATACACACTCCCACACACACACTGACCCAAACAACCCAGCTCAGCTCCACATGCCTACAGGTCATACAGAGATGTCAGGACCTGTCCCTGTCTCCTACTCTGCTCTCAAGTGGAAAACAGAAGATAAAGAGAGAAAAAGAGAGATAAGAGTGTGAAAGAAGGGTGTGAACTGGAAGTGAATTTGCTAAAAAAAATACGACTTTACACTGGTTACCAATGGTGGGTCGGGACCTAGTGGTGGGTTGCATCTGATTCCTTGTGAGGTCTTTGCTTAAGACTGGGTTCAGGCTAGAAACATTGAATGAGAATGGCCCCAGAGGTTTAAGTTGATATCTGTGATAAAATATGACAATAAACAGTAATAACATATTAATGTGTTTATTGCTATTCATTCCTCAGAGACTTTATCTTCTAGTTAACAGATTAAGTATGCCCCCTACAGTAATCACACCGACAACTCATGCTGGAGACTACTGAGTCTGGTGGCCACTAAGTTCCAGAGTTATTTCTCCTATGATATTGTAGTTATGACAGTCAGATGTGCTGTGATATCTAAGCATTCTACTTCTACACCAGATGTGCTGGGATATCTACTTTCTTTATTTCTAGTCTGGAGCACTGAGTCAGCCTGCAGTGTTAGCAGGAGGGTCATCTTGACTTCATCAAGGCCATGCATCAATGAACACACATCTGATCTGATGTACAAACAGAAGATAGAAAGCTGCTATTCATAGATCATCAAAAGTCAGTGAACATTAATGCTATGAGCTCTGGAAGGCAATCCAGCAGTCTATGTACTTAGCTCTACGTTACTTATTCTCAATTGTTGTTAATATGATAATGTATTAAAGTTACACTTGTGCATTCCTGTATAGTTTATGATTTGGAAGGTATGTTAATGTCGAAGCCTCAAGGATGGAAAAACCTCCTTAATTACTGTAGCATGTGACCAGTTACCCAGTCCGATCAGTCATACTGTTTTCTGTACTGTATCATCTGTATCTGTGTCTCGGCCATAACCGTGGGAGGTAGGACCGCTGAGGGTGCTCAGCGGTTTTTTAAAGATTTCTGTCAGTGAATGTGATACAGAGAATGAGGGTGATAGAGTCCAGGAGTGTCATGCTCCCCAAAATACTAAAAGGGCACAAAGTACTGTGCTTTTTCCTGCAATCTTGTGCCATAATCATTGTGTCTAATTCTCTGTTTAAAAAATATCTATATATCTTTCTGCGTATCTAGGCATATCTTGAGCTGTCTGTATCCTCCTGACTTGTGGTTCTTTTTTTTAAAGAAACAAAATATGCTTCTCTGCATGGCTGCTAAAATCTGGGTAACAGATTGGAAGGAATGTGAGTCTTATTCAGCACGTTTAGTTATTGCTTGCTTTTCTAAAGTCTACCAACCTTGCCAGCAAGCATGCCAGCTAAGATTGTTAGACAAGCTAGCTACTCTAACTTGATTGATAGCCTGAAATGGCTTCTTGGTAGCTAGTTATGAGGTTGGGAGATTGGGAATCTATATGGGCTAAAGCCTACTCATAAAATTGCTAGGTGGCTAGTAGAATTACAGAAAAAAAATATATAATAATTTTTATATAGCTCTATATATTTAAATAAAGTAAAAACATACACTGTTTAATCTAGAGATAACTGATGGCTCTCTGACATCTGCGGCTAACAGAGAGCATATGATGGATTGCAAACAGATGTGCCCCGGCTGGACGAATCCAGTGTGTGTGTGTGTGTTTGTGTGCGTGCTCCTGCTGGTCTGATTGTATGCTTTCTCATCATCCTCTATGAGTGCTGCTGTTTCTCATCTCAGAGACCAGGAAACTGCTAGGATTGGTGGCTATTACTATCATATCCACTCCACATCTGTCTTCCATCGTCTCCTCTGTGTGTGTGTGTGTGTGTGTGTGTGTGTGTGTGTGTGTGTGTGTGTGTGTGTGTGTGTGTGTGTGTGTGTGTGTGTGTGTGTGTGTGTGTGTGTGTGTGTGTTTACTTGTGCTTGTGTCTTTTTTGCATAATAAATCATTCAAGATTGATTTCTTTTTTTACTTCTTTAAATTGTGAAGAAGAACACTATTGGTACAGTACAAAAATATTGAATCTTTGTGTATGGACATTACATCCAAATAAGTCAACACCTTTTAACAATAAGAAAATAACCCTATCATTTAACATTTCACAGCAATAATCCTTCGGCATATGGAATAGATTGACATAGTTTTCCACTGGCTTTTAAACAACACATAAATAGTAACTCATAAATACTGATATTAATTTACAGTGGCCTATTACATTGCACAAATACCTTTATGACATAGCAGGTTATAGTGTCTAAACTGTGAGCTCAATCTGATTGAAACCACAACCATAATTTGTGCAAATGGAAAGCTAAAAATGTTGTCATCTAAAATTGATGATGGTTGTATTGTGGAGTGAGGAAGGTTGGTGGCGTGAATATTTGAATCTGTGGTCCCTGGTGAAAATGCATTTTGTTGTACAGTGGAAAGGTTGTAGGATAGATAGGAGGAGGTGAGGGGTATCTGACCCCACACTGGAGCTGCTGCTCAGGCAGCCCTTTCCCATCACACTCTTTCTTCCACTTGGTGCGTCGGTTCTGGAACCAGATCTTAACCTGGGTCTCTGTGAGACAGAGCATCAAGGCGATGGCGTAGCGCTCGAACACAGACAGGTAGTGGCTGCTGTGGAAACTATGTTCTAGAATGTGTAGTTGATCCAAGGTGAACGCTGTCCGAACCCGCCGTGACTTGCCCTTTGACCTCTCCAGGCTACGGCACACAGATGCAGGGTGAGACTCCCTTTCCACTGAGTCCACTGTGGTGGAGCATTTACTGGCTGCTGGACCACTTGGGAATTCTACTCTCTTGGAATGGCTTTCTGGAATGGCTGCCCCACCTGAATATTAAAATAGTGAGTTTAGAGAAGGACCCCAACCATTCTAATCTGCAGTTATGATGATATGGGTTGAATGCTGATAAAGAATAATGTTAAAAGTTCATTGTTGAGGGCTGGGCCAAAAATAAATAACTCAACACTGCCTTCTGGGAAATAACTAATACTACTGTATCAACTGTAGCAGTACTAGGCTACGTCTATAAACTAAACTTCTGCATCAACCCTATATCTCAATCTAAGGATAATATTTATTTATAAAATATAACTAGTAAGTAAATGGCTTTTAAACCCTTTAAGTTTTCAAAAGAAATAGTTATAATAACTGAACACTCCTACCTGTGGTCTGTCTTGCAACATCACTCTCAGCAGTTGAACCATGGCTCGGATGGGTACTGCTTGGACTCCCAGTGAATTTAGACGGATCCATGATGTCTGCTACAGAGAAAGAGGTTCTGCTAACCTGTGACAACTTTTCTGGCTGCATTTTAATTATCTGTTGTGTAAATTTGGACGAAAATGCGCACGTTTTTCAGTGAAGGAGGTGGTAGATAACTCGAGTACCACTGCGCGCGCCACCTTACATCCCCGTGTCTGATTCTTGTTGCGCTGGCGCCCCTCAATTTATACAGGTCAAGCACACGCCGCTACCCCGCATAAAATTAACATTTCCACAATTACAAGTGCACGGCTGCGCTCTGCAAGAAAAAACACTTGCTCCTTCCTGCGTGCGTAATTTGGCGCGCGCAACACGCACGGACACACACACACGAACAAACAACACTGGCGGAGTGCGTGGAAGAAGGAACCCCTGCGCGGGCACTTTAAAATGCTAATGAGCGCCCTCAGATGTCTCGGTTATTTATTGCAGAGCATCTGGTTAAAATGTGCCGTTTTCTTTACAACCGTGTTCCTTTTTGTCGTTTGGCTTGTCATTATTTGCAATTGTGTGATTTTACGCTGGTAGGACACGTGAACTCTGGTTGTCATTCTAAGTAATCGACTCCTCTCAGAGTGAAAGTGATGCTGCTTCACTTGTGCACGAATATCAATAGAAACATTTGTGTTTTTTATTGGATGTGGTTAAAATGTATAGCTTTGTAGTGAGTCTAATCACACAAACACTTAGCTATGATTAGAGGTCCACACATTTACAACTAACACGATTATGAGTGCAATAGCCCATCTGTCTGCTCAACAGTATGAAACTTAAGACCTAACTAAAGCATTTTGTGCCTATTAGTTAACTTGGAGCTTATTTCCCTGTCGTAATTTGTGCTGTTGTAGCCTACTGTTAGAACACATAGTTTCAGAATCCCTTGAGAACGGTTCTCCAAATGTGTTCTTCATTGGTGTATCAGTTTCTCTCCACTGTTTCCAAGTATACCTGGCAGGCTCGAAGTGGGAACCTATTACTATCCTATTGTGGACTGTAGGCTAGATTTCAAACCAATCCACATATTTTTATGTAAAATCTCTTAGTATCTTTCATCTCTCAAACAAACCATAGAAGCAACATCAACCACAAAGCATAATATGACCACAGAGAGATCCACGGGGAAGTTTGTATAATAATAAATCCCACTGATATGTGCACATTGGATAAGTGGGTTGTTCCCCGAAATTAGTGCCTTTTGCATCCCTTTGATATTTCAAGTAGAAATTGTGCAGCAATAAAATTTTAAAAGCCTGTTATATTAAATTAAGTGCCCTCTAATATACCCCCTACTCGGTAATCTAGTTACATAATTTAATTGCCATCAAAATCCATACATTTAAGCTTTAGATATCTGTTTTTTGCATTGGACGCATCTCAATCGACAGCATCTGTCAGTGTCTCACTTCTACATCTGTGGTGATCGGTGGTAGAGCTAGAGAGGTGTTTGACAGAGCATGAGACATCCGAAAATCAGTCTTCTCACGAAAACATCTGTAGCGTCCAAACAGTTTTGACCACTCTATGGAAAGGGGAGATTCTCACAAACATACGATGATGTTCCGTTTTGCTCTACGAACCCCACAAGTGTCAGGAAACTAGTCTGAACTCGGTACAGTTGATGTGCCAACTTCTGTTTGGTAGCGTCCAAACTGTTTTGGAAAGGGGAGATTTTCACGAACATGGTGGTGTTCTCTGTTTTGCTCTCTGACCTCAACAAGTGTTACGGGACTGGGGAAAAATGGGAAGTATGAAGGTAGTTTTGGTCCTACCAAAATAATGGGTTAAATATGTATAAAAAAAAATATATATATTTCCAGAGTTTAAAATAAATATCTCCTAGATTTAGGACAAACACTTCAAAACCTTGTTTTTTAATTTTATTTTTGGACTGTCCTTTTTGCCATTTCTGAATGTTTTATTCAATGCGTTTCTATGGACTTTAGTAGTAAAGGCCAAAATCTATATTTTACCCAAGAAAATATATCTATATTTTTGTGATACCTAAAGGGTCCTAAAATTCTAAATCAGATACCTAAATAATCCATAGTATGACCATCTTAAAACAATTCCATTATGTCAGTTTAGCACCCCCTTCTCCCCCAATGTCTTAGACTCTAAATCATTAATATTGACCACAAGTCTGTCCCTCACTTTAATATGGCGAAACTATTCCTTTTAAATATATATTTTAAAATAAACATTGAACATCTAATAGTAAACTCCTAGTGTAAAAGCAGGTGAGCTGTGGTGGAAAACTGAGTGGATTGAACCTAACACGGCAACACTGTGCTACCCATATATATATAGACAGGCTAGAAATGTAACAATTATGAAGCTTGCATTCAATTGCCACACCCTGTTTCACACATCAAGCTTCTATTCCCATGTTCACGAGGGGATTCATGGCTGATTCAAGATTAAATCGTAAACCCTGTTATGGTTAACCCTGTTACTTTATCTGGCTCTTAATAGGCACCTACTATAGTCATTTTTTTTATTTAACCTCTAAAGATGGGGAGAACTGTTTAAAAACGTTTTTTAATGAAGATTAACATGTGCTCTTTGTGAATGAATGTTAAAATTAGGTGAAATCAAACCTTGTTTTCAAAAGGCACCGAATTGGTGGAATGACCCAAGTGCTGTTTAGGTGGTGCAGCGCAGTACAGTCTATCAGTCCTCTTCCAAATAAATGTACTGTACATTCTTTGCAGCCTACATGCCAGATATCTGAATCGTCTATCAGGAATGCTCTATAAAAGCACTATAAAGCCTTATTAATAGTCCTGTCCTTAGCCATACATTAGTAATATGACTTCTACTAATCTGTAGTCTCCAGCGAGTGAGTAAATGGGGGATGAGAAGGTCCAACACGAAGAGTCGTTCTGGAGGGGTACATGAGGGGTATAAATGCCCCCTGTGGAGCAGGCCAGATCGTAAAGGTGGGATAACAGGATGGCATCTCCCAGCGTCATCCAAGCAGTGACCCCCTGCAGAGCGGTTGGTATTGAGGGGAGAAGAGTGGCCGGCCCACTGGGACAATTAGCAGATGTCACCAGTAGGCCTGACCCTCCCTGACCGAGGCCTTTGTCCAGCAGGACCAGAGAAGACGAGGGGGACCGTACATAATATGTGTGGTGAAGAGCTTCACACTTCTCAACCCACACCAAGCACTCAACCCACACCAAGCACTCATCCCACATCAAGTACTCAACCCACACCAAGCACTCAACCCACACTAAGCACTCAACCCACACCAAGCACTCATCCCACATCAAGTACTCAACCCACACCAAGCACTCATCCCACATCAAGTACTCAACCCACACCAAGCACTCATCCCACACTAAGCACTCAACCCACACCAAGCACTCATCCCACATCAAGCACTCAACCCAAACCAAGCACTCAACCCACACCAAGCACTCAACCCACACTAAGCACTCATCCCACATCAAGCACTCATCCCACATCAAGCACTCAACCCACACCAAGCAGTCAACCCACACCAAGCACTCAACCCACACCAAGCACTCAAACCACACCAAGCACTCAACCCACACCAAGCTTGTCCAGGGTCGAAGAAAGAGCATTAAGGACTAGCGCATCAAATTGTTCTGAACTTTATTCTATATTCTTGACTTAAAATGTAACGTATTTACCTTGCATATTTTATTGACCTTCCATGTTGTTAAAAATGAAATAAAACTTGTATCAGAATCTGACTGAGCGGTGAGAGGAGCTGAGGAAGAGAAGGGGGGGTGAGGAGGGCGGGAAGAAGACAATAGAAGAGGGAGCGATTCTGTCGATTTATTTTACTTTAGCCAGGCTCAGGTCTATCTTTTGTCTCCATAAGCTTAATTAAAGGTTTCATTCATCCATCAACATTGTGTCAGAATAGCCATCATGCATTGTGGTTAGATAATATTAACTATACCGATAGAAGGGTCTAGGGGACTATGCTGAAATAATCAACTAGTATCCACCCGCATCCCTCTTCTTTAGGGAAATGTATGTGTCCTGACGGTCATGGTGTAATTGAGAATTGAATGTGCATACAGAGGGTACTGTTAAATTCTCAATTAACCCCTCATCCCTCCCTCTCCTCCTTAGCCCCTCGACCCCGCCTCTTATCACTCCACCTCACAGATGGGCTCCACTACAAGAGAGAGAGAGAGAAGGAGGAGAATCTATAACTATATAATTTACTTAACAACAGTTAAAAGCACTTCTAACCATACTCAGGGGAGATCTTAGCAATCCACAGCAATAGGATTCCATTATGGTCTATCTGTCTGCCACACTTTTAGCCACACGCCTATGTGGTATAATGGTGCCCTGTGTACCTCTGCTGTCCTCAGGGTTAGAATGGAGGAAACTGGCCATGAATATCTGAATGGCGTTACATTGTTGAACAAATCAAATCAAAGTGTATTTGTCACGTGCGTGGAATGCAACAGTGAAATTCTTACTTACAGGCTCTAACCAATAATGCAATTTAAAAAAAAGAAGGTATTAGGTAAACAATAGGTAAGTAAAGAAATAAAAACAACAGTAAAAAGACAGTGAGTAATAACAGTAGTGAGGCTATATACAGGCACCGGTTAGTCGGGCTGATTGAGGTAGTATGTACATGTAGATATGGTTAAAGTGACTGTGCATATATGATGAACAGAGAGTAGCAGTAGAGTAAAACAGGGGTTGGTGGGTGGTGGGTGGTGGGTGGCGGGTGGCGGGACACAATGCAGATTGCCCAGTTAGCCAATGTGCGGGAGCACTGGTTGGTCGGGCTAATTGAGGTAGTATTTACATGAATGTATAGTTAAAGTGACTATGCATATATGATAAACAGAGAGTAGCAGCAGCGTAAAAGAGGGGTTGGGGGAGGCACACAATGCAAATAATATAGCCCATCCAACTACCTCATCCCCATACTGTATTTATTTATCTTGCTCCTTTGCACCCCAGTATCTCTACTTGCACATTCATCTTCTGCACATCAATCCCTCCAGTGTTTAATTGGTATATTGCATTTACTTCGCCACCATGGCCTATTTATTGCCTTACCTCCCTTATCTTACCTCATTTGCCCACACTGCATATGGATTTTTTCTACTGTATTATTGACTGTATGTTTGTTTATTCCATGTGTAACTCTGTGTTGTTGTATGTGTCAAACTGCTTTGCTTTATTCTTGGCCAGGTCGCAGTTGTAAATGAAAACTTGTTCTCAACTAGTGTAACCGATGTGAAATGGCTAGTTAATTAGCGGTGGTGCGCGCTAATAGCGGTTCAATCGGTGATGTCACTCTCTCTGAGACCTGAAGTAGTTGTTCCCCTTGCTCTGCAAGGGCAGTGGCTTTGGTGGAGCGATGGGTAACAATGTTTCGTGGGTGACTGTTGTCAGTGTGTGCAGCGGGTCCCTGGTTCGAGCCTGGCGAGGGGACGAACTAAAGTTAAACTGTTACACTAGCCTACCTGGTTAAATAAAGGTGAAATATATATATTTTTTAAATAGTCCGGGTAGCCATTTGATTACCTGTTCAGGAGTCTTATGGCTTTTGGGTAAAAACTGTTGAGAAGCCTTTTTGTCCTAGACTTGGCACTCCGGTACAGCTTGCCATGCGGTAGTAGAGAGAATAGTCTATGACTGGGGTGGTTGGGGCCTTTTACAATTTTTAGGGCCTTCCTCTGACACCGCCTGGTGTAGAGGTCCTGGATGGCAGGCAGCTTAGCCCCTGTGATGTACTGGGCCGTACACACTACCCTCTGTAGTGCCTTGCGGTCGGAGGCCGAGCAGTTGCCATACCAGGCAGTGATGCAACCAGATGTTGCAGCTGTAGAACCTTTTGAGGATCTCAGGACCCATTCCAAATCTTTTTAGTTTCCTGAGGGGAATAGACTTTGTCGTGTCCTCTTCACGACTGTCTTGGTGTGTTTGGACCATTCCAGTTTGTTGGGGATGTGGACACCAAGGAACTTGAAGCTCTCAACCTGCTCCACTACAGCCCCATCGATGAGAATGAGGGCGTGCTCGGTCCTCCTTTTCCTGTAGTCCAAAATCATCTCCTTAGTCTTGGTTACATTGAGGGATAGGTTGTTATTCTGGCACCACCCGGCCAGGTCTCTGACCTCCTCCCCATAGGCTGTCTCGTTGTTGGTGATCAGGCCTACCACTGTTGTGTCTTCTGCAAACTCAACATCCAGTGATGTTGGTAATAGAGGTGTTATAGACATGTTTAACCACAAATTAGGAGGCGGTTGTCTGTGGTCATACATGTAAGCCTATTTGTGTTCAAACAAAAAATTGCTATTTAATTTATAGATGCAGATTTTGACTCAAAATATATGTACTACAACAATGCAATAGTGTTGGTTATTTATTTATGAGGACCATCGTAGCAGTGGTAGGGACGTCCCAATGATCACACTTAGAAAATAACAGCCCAGAGCGTGACACAACTTCACAGAAGTTTACAAGTAATTGTGACTGATCTAGGCTCATATTTCACCTACCTCAATACATGTACAATGCTTACATCCAAAAATAAACTGACCCTAGATCAGCGCTCTGCGTCTAACACCAAAACGTCTCGCGAGATGTCATATTTTATTGATTTGAAACATGGCGTCGGAAGGAGAAGCGGCCAATGCTTCTGTTGTTGAACCAGAGACCGGGGACGGGTAAGTCTCCGTTAAAACGGTGAAAGACCAGGGTTTTGGTTCATAATATATGTTTTTTTGGTGGACAACCAGATCAATATTCATAAATATTGCAATTACAGCTAGCTAGCTTTCTCTCAACAAACTAGCCCGCTGGCGTTAGCCAACGTTAGCTGGTTAGCAAGCTAACTTAGATGCCTCATTCAAATGCCTTCCCAACTTGTAAGCTAACTTGTAATCGACTAGTTAAAGTATCAAGGTACAGGTTGATTTCTTTGTTCAATATCTGCTTCTAAATACATTTCTAGCATGAATCCTGCAGAACATAGCTAGCAAACCAAGGGAAAATAGCTACCTAGTTAGCTCTGGTCCGAGATGTTACGTGCGGCGTGCAGATGGATGCTTAGTTAAGCAGTAGAAACAATAACAAAGCCACTTCGCCGCCCCTGTTAGGTAAAAAGCTGAGAAATGTAACCACCGAAATTCATAGACCGAACTATGGATGCAACCACTGACACTCCATGATATCAAGATGATAATTTTAACCATGTCTTTATGCGTTATAGTCATAGTGTTTGTTTACATTTACTTTGTCAACAAACATTTGAGTAAAAAAGCTTGTGTTTTTGATTCTGAAGGGGTACAACAATTGAGCTAAGCTCATGAGGCATTTGAGTTATTCTTCAAAAATCAATGCGTACATATTATGTTATACGTCCAAAAATGGATGTAACAACTGCTGATTGCGCCATTAAAGGCGGAATCTTCTTCAACCCTACACATCTTTCTCCATTACTATTGTTACTTACAAAAGGAAAAATCTCCCTGAGTGCTGACAAACTTTTCTCTGTGTACATAAACGGTCATGTATCCAAAATATGAAATAAATGACCTTTGAGCACTTTGTTTACCGCCAGACTAGCTCTTGTCCATATAAGCGCAGTCCCGACGCATGCTGATGGTCCACACCACAGCTAGTCTTAAATATAAGAATATGAAGGTTAATTGCAGATCAGTTATCCCAGCTTTCACCATAGCTTGTAGCTAACCAGTTAATGTTCATGTCATATCTTTGTTTACTTTCAGTGATGCTGGATTTGGGGACTTGACAGGCAACCTGGAGACTGAGTCATCGAATGGCAAAGAGGCCATGGTACTACACCTCTAATATAACAGTTCTCTGGGCATCTCTTTTCACCGACAGGAGCAATAATGAACACTTTTTCCTGTGTTCCCCTCCTCAGGATCCGGGTAGTGAGGGTTTGGAGGCAGCTGACACCCAGACAGGTTCTGGGGACGAGGAGAGCGGCAGGCACCAGGGAGAGGTGGAGCTGCAGTGTGCTCTCTGTATGAAGTGGTTCACCGCCGACACCTTCAGCATTGACACCGCGTATGTCTAGCTCACTTTGTAACTCAAACTATAGAGGCCTTTGGCTAATTGATTCTAAGACTAAGCTTGTTAGACCTTGAATTAGCCCCCTTGAGCTTGAATAACCAGTCAAGACCACTGGTTGAAATAAAATTGATTAGTCTTTCTCTCTCCCTCTCTCTCTCTCCAGGACGTGTCTGCCTTTCATGACCAACTATGTTTTCCATTGTAACGTGTGTCATCACAGTGGCAACACCTACTTCCTCCGGAAACAAGCCAGTGGGTGTTCTCATTCAGCTGATACACTTCTGTGTGTGTGAGAGTTTGGTGATTTATTGATGGTCTGTTATTGATTGATGTACTGATTGGGTGTCATTGTGTGTTTCAGACCTGAAGGAGATGTGTCTGACTGCTCTGGCTAACCTCACATGGAGCTCCAGGACTCAGGAGGAGCACCCCAAGACTATGTTCTCCAAAGACAAGGTCAGTCCTCTCAACAGTCCCAACATAGAACCCACAGCGATACACTTTGAGAAGCAAATTCGTGATCTTTGGAAATGCTTGATTTTACATGTCATGTCAAGATATTACACGCAGTTTGCATATGTTTTTCATATGCTTAAAACACTGGATATGTTAATGTAATATTTTCCGGTACACACTCTCTTTCCTTGCAGGACATCATCCCGTTCATTGATAAGTACTGGGAGTGTATGACCACCCGACAGAGACCTGGAAAACTTACATGGCCCAACAACCTAGTCAAGACCATGGTGAGTATGAGAGCAACCATTGACTTACACAGATGCACCAAACGACACACATCACACTAAACCTTCACTATTACACCATTGGAAAAAGTATGTGGACTTTCATTTAGAAACAGATCCTGTCTTTATTTGACTTTTTTGGGTTTCAGAGTAAAGAGCGGGATGTGTTCTTGGTGAAGGAGCACCCAGACCCAGGCAGTAAGGACCCAGAGGAGGACTACCCCAAGTTTGGCCTGCTGGACCAGGTAGGAAAACACATCAGACATACACCCACACAAACAGTGATGCTGACAGTTGGTTGATTTTTCATCTCAGGACCTGGGCAACATTGGACCGTCTTACGACAACCAGAAACAGACCACCACTGCTCCCACTCCTGGAGGGCTCAACGGTAACTCTAAACACATCAACACACACTGTCACACATCAACACATTCTCACTAAACACACAACACATGTCACACACACACGCTGTTTTTCATGGAATTAGTTATCAATGTGTCACAGAGCATAATACCACACTGAAGAAGCCCTAAAAAGTTCTCATGTTATAAATGCTATATACATGCTGTGTTGCGTTCCAGGTGGACCTTCTTTCTCAGGTGAATATGATGTGGTGTTTTGGTATCTGCCTCTGAGCCCTGTGTTTCATGCAATCGTAACTCTCCAGGTAGAATTTGCCCAAAGGCACAGATCTAGGATCAGCTTAGTCTCCCCCATTCCTTACCCAAACAATTTAGGGGCAAAATGCAGTCTGACCTTTTGATCAGCATATTCAGGCAACCTCATCCTGCTCCAATTGTAACCCCATCCCTCACCTGCTCACCGCTTATGTTGGTGCCCTGAAGTGTTTACCCTTTTGATCTGGCTTTTGATTGGTGGACTGATTGAATGATATAATTTCCTCTGGCTTTCTGCTCCTGAGTTCCCGGGCTTCATTCCAATACTCTGGAACAGCCTCCTCCTTCCTTTTCTTGCCCAGTGGTGAGTGGTAAAGGAAAGACAGAAGGAGGCTGTTATTGTTGGGACACAGCCATGGTGTGAATTAATCCCTTTGCTTCCTCTGTGTGTCTGCATTTCTCCTTTAATATGTGGTGTCCCTCCCTGCTCAATCCACGCTTGTACCTCCTGGGTGACTTTTTGATGGTGCTGAAAGTGTGTGTGTTCTATAGTGTAACCTGTGTGTGTGGTGTGAAGGTGGTCTGGCCCCTGGCCCAGGTAAAGGTAGAGGAGCCAAGCGTAAGCAGCAGCAGCAACAACAGGAGGGCGCCACAGCTGGAGCAGCTAAGAGAACACGCAGGTACAACACAGATGTCCTTAGTGTTCTCATAGGTCTGAACTTTTTTTTGTAACCTTTATTTTAACAGTGAAGACATATTGAGACCAAGGTCTCTTTTACAAATGTGCCCCTTATATACAATGTAAATATACACATTATACCCAAACTAATATATATACACACACACACTACCGTTCAAAAAAACAGCTGATTTTATGGAATATCTACATTTATCAGCAACCATCACTCCTGTGTTCCAATGGCACGTTGTGTTAGTTAATCCAAGTTTATCATTTTAAAAGGCTAATTGATCATTAAAAAACCCTTTTGCAATTATGTTAGCACAGCTGAAAACTGTTGTTCAGATTTAAGAAGCAATACAACTAGCCTTCTTTAGACTAGTTGAGTATCTGGGGCCTTGTAAACAAAAAGGGAGTGATGTAGAGCTCTATGGGTCTTTAGCGAAGTCCAGCCAACCTTTTGATACAGGATGCAGTGATTAGTCTCAGAACTGTCACCTGTAACAAATGAAGGGCACTATGGTAGATGGCATCTACACTTTGATAAATATTTTCACCGTATTCAAGAACAGATAAAAAGGTTAATTGAATAATCTGCTTCCCATTGTTTAGAGAAAGGCACAATCTGTTTCTGTAGAAAATTACAACTTTAAATCTTAGCTTCTTAACCAGCTCATCTCTGTTTTCTAAACGTCAAATCCACATCAATCCAAATGCCTAAGTATTTATATGCAGGAACACGTTATATTGGAGAATCATCTAATGAGTGAACATGTAGTTCATCTGAAACATTCTTACAAGACTTATCGGATGTATGATAATATGCCATCAATGTGACTCTCTCTATCCTCTACTTCTCCTTCCCTCACCCTTTCTGTCCATAATGCGCACTAACTCACTCCATTTTTCCTTTCTCTCCCTCTGTAGTGACCCTCTGTTCTCGGCCCAGCGTCTTCCTCCCCATGGCTACCCTCTGGAGCACCCCTTCAACAAAGATGGCTACCGCTACATCCTAGCAGAGCCAGACCCCCACGCCCCCGACCCAGAGAAACTAGAGCTGGACTGCTGGGCTGGGAAACCCATCCCCGGAGACCTCTACAGAGCCTGTCTCTACGAGAGAGTACTGCTAGCCCTGCACGACAGAGGTACACACAGGAAATCCTGTAGTGGATATGGGCTTCTCGTGATTAGCCTTACCCAGTAATGTCTATTGTCACATTCTCTGAGAATTCTGTTTGTGTGTGGGGTGTCTTTGTGCGTGTGTGTGTGTATATATGTCTGCAGCCCCACAGCTGAAGATCTCAGATGACCGTCTGACAGTGACAGGGGAGAAGGGTTACTCCATGGTCAGAGCCTCCCACGGTGTCAGGAAAGGATCCTGGTACTTTGAGGTCTCCATCGATGAGATGCCCCCGGACACCGCAGCCAGACTGGGCTGGTCTCAGCCTCTGGGTTAGTACCGCACACATACACACGCAAACGTGCATACACACATGGAGACAGGATATGTAGTAACCTGTGTGTGTTGTAGGTAACCTGCAAGCCCCCCTGGGCTATGATAAGTTCAGCTACTCATGGCGTAGTAAGAAGGGGACACGGTTCCACCAGTCTGTAGGGAAACACTACTCCTCAGGCTACGGACAGGGAGACACGCTGGGCTTCTTCATAGAACTACCAGATGGCACTGAGACAGCCAAGGCACTGCCGGACACTTACAAGGACAAGGTATGTTTTCTATTTTTATTAATGATTAACTGTGAATAGCAGACATCCACTCTCTGTTGTAGTTATGAGACTTGACATCTCATCCCTGTGTGTGTGCTCTTTCAGGCGCTGATTAAGTTTAAGAGCTACCTGTACTTTGAGGAGAAGGACTATGTGGACAAGGCAGAGAAGAGCCTGAAGACTGTTACCCCCAGCAGGGTGAGGCTCCAGCATAGAACTACAACCAATAGATCAGACATTCACGTTCAAAGCAATGGCGATTATCTTAGAATGCACTGCCAATTTTTATGATTCCTATTGGTTGACCTTATCAAATACATTAACATAATATGTATAGGATTGGCATTTCCATTTGTTGATACTTCTGTTCTCCTCTCCAGATGCTGTTCTATAAGAATGGGGTTAACCTGGGTCTGGCCTATGAAAACCTGTTTGAGGGTCTCTACTTCCCTGCCATCTCTCTCTACCGGGGCTGCACGGTTAGTAGTGTGTGCGTGTGTGACTATTAGAAGGGTTATATTTTCCTTCCATCTCCCTCCACAGCACTGTAAGTAATACTATGTCCCAGAGGTTTATGGTGTTGTGATATGTAGCACTATCTACTCCAAGGATGCCCACTTCCTTTTTAATTACGTTGTAATGATTATCCCTCTTTTCTCCCAGGTTTCAGTTAACTTTGGACCACTTTTCAAACACCCTCCAAAAGACATCAAGTACCAGCCAGTGAGTGCACAAAGACATACACAATGCATTCAGAAGTCCTTGACTTTTTCCACATTTGTCACTTGCCTACACACAATACCCCATAGTGTTAAAGTGAAATAGTTTTTCTAAATTTGTACAAATTAATACAAATGAAAAGCTGAAATGTCTTGAGTCAATAAGTATTCAAACCCTTTGTATGGCAAGCCTAAATAACTTCAGGAGTAAAAATGTGCTTAAAAATTATCATAATAAATTGCATGGACTAATAATGGTGTTTAACATGATAATGTTAAATTATGTTTTAATGGTGTTTAACCTCATCTCTGTACCCCACATATGGAATTATCTGTAAGGAACCTCAGTCGAGCAGTACATTTCAAACGCAGATTCAACCACTAAGACCAGGGAGGTTTTCCAATGCCTCTAAAGATGGGCACCTATTGGTAGAGTGGTAAAACAAAAAGCAGACACTGAATGTCCCTTTGAGGATGCTGAAGTTATTAGTTACACTTTGAATGGTGTATCAATACACCCAGTCACTACAAAGATACAGGAATCCTTCCTGACTCAGTTGCCAGAGAGGAAGGAAACCACTCAAGGATTACACCATGTGGTCAATGGTGACTGTAAAACATTTACAGAGTAATGGCTGTGATAGGAGATAACTGAGGGTGGATCAACAACATTGTTAAGCACAGGCAAAATCCTAGAGGAAAACCTGGTTCAGTCTGCTTTCTATCAGACACTTGGAAATGAATTCACCTTTCAGCAGGACAATAACCTAAAACACAAGGCCAAATATACACTGGAGTTGCTTACCAAGAAGACAAGAAGAATGTTCCTGAGTGGCAAAGTTAGTTTTGACTTAAATCTATGGCAAAACCTGATAAATTGTTGTCTAGCAATGATCAACAACCAATTTGACAGAGCTTGAAGAATTTTTTAAATAATAATGGACAAATGTTGCTCAATCCAGGTGTGGAAAGCTCTTAGAGACTTTCCCAGAAAGAGACACAGCTGTAATCGATGCCAAAGGTGCTTCTACAAAGTATTGACTCAAGGGTGTGAATACTTATGTAAATAATTTCTGTATTTAATTTAAAATACAGTTGTAAACATTTCTAAGAACATGTTTTCACTTTGTCATTTTGGGGTATTGTTTTTAGATGGGTTAGAGAAAAATAAATCAAATCCAATTTGAATTCAGGCTGTAATAAGTCAAGGTCTATGAATATTTCCTGAAAGCACTGTACATATACTTATTTGTATTTAATTAGACAAGAAATATAGATACTTGTAGTTTTGATGTCACTGAGGTTGTAGGTTTGATTGATTTGTGTGTGTGTGTGTGTGTTTGTGTCCTCAGATGAGTGATATGGGCTGGGGAGCGGTGATCGAACATACACTGGCTGACATGTTGTATCACGTAGAGACGGACGTGGACGGACGACGTAGCCCTCCCTGGGAAGGATAAACACACACCTCCAGAGATCAACACACACACAGATGGCCAGTTGAGTGTTTGGACAGGCATGGAGGAGTCCATTCCATAATTTATAGGTGGGTTGATGTCAACCTGAACATGAACACTTTGCAGTCTCTCTGTGGTGTCCCTTAAACATTGTCATTGGTAATTTAAATCAGCTGTACCCTTCTATTGAACAAGATGTGTGTGATCTAAAATGAGACTTGCTTGTCTGAACAACTCTTTTTGGTGTATGAAGCACTTTAGGTGTTCCAGCACTATAAAATAATGTATGTATGGTCAAATTCATTATCCATTTTTGTCAAACACCCCAGATATTCTTAGTTCCAGATATTATTTCTTCAAGCATATGAACATATTCTGTTTTTGTTCATTACCTGCCAGCTGGTCTCAAGCTAGGGTTCCATACTATTGGCCACAGATCTTCATGCAAATATGATACAAATCTGACTGGTTGCGAATTAGTCTGCGTGGCGACGTAGTGCACATAAAAATAACTTTTGTGGTTAAATTCCTATGTACCGAATAAAAAAACAAAATCAAGTTAAATGGGTTTTCATTGCATTTTCAACTCTACTGATGGTTTTGTCACAGAACAAATTGTGTTACGTAGTGAATGTGCCCATTCAAGTATTGGCATGTGCGGTCCAGTCAGCAGCTCGCACATACAGTGTGGGTATAATCTACATGTGAGATTATTATGAACAAAAGTGCAAGATTATTTTTAATTTGTCAAATGGCATGCCTCAATCATCATGTCACCAGAATAAGACCCTCGATATGTATTGGAAAGGAGCACCAAGCTTATCGCCTTCCACTTTCACCACGCTGTGAAGTTTACCATAATTTATTTAATTTGTTGCCTAATAAACTTAATTCTTTCCCTAGTCGTAGTGTGAGGACCACACACGTCATCACGTGACTCTCAAATTTACTTCGATATGGTGGTTATTATATCAATATTTGCCCATGAAAGCATTTCCACCGCCATTACTCGCATAGTTCAGACACAAAAAATATCCCACCTTGTCTAATGTGTTTTGTTTTGTCGATATTTGTAAAGTTTACCAACAAATTTGCTGTTTCCATCAGGCCTGATGTGACATTTTTTACCCAGCGTACTTTACGAGCATAAAAAGGTTGGATAGAAACCTGGTTACAGATGTGAAATATTAAGGTTTGGTCTTGTTTTAACAATTGACTTTTGTTTTACTTTCATGCTGTTTTTAATAAAGTAAAGATTTGGAAAGATTTGTTTTCAAGGTTTTTATACTAAGGTTACGTAAACACACGGGTACAAAATCAGAACAATCTTAGCTGAGGTTCTCTCTGATCTGACTCATGCAGAAATAAGATGACCACCTCCTGGATGATAGTACGGGGGTGGTCTCTTTGGCCTGAGCTGGTGAACGATAGATGGAATGGCCCAGGCACTCTAACGTCTGTTGCAGCTTTGGCTGTAGTGCTGTGCCTCCACCACTAGATTGTAGTGCTGAGCAGGCTAGCTGAGTCCATGGTGCTGCTGTCTGACTTGTGTCTTCTGCTGCCTGACTCCTCTGAATGCTGCAAGCACAACAACATAGACAATCAGTATCTATTAATTTTACTCTCCACCAGGTAAACTGTGTGAGAGAATGTTCTCATTTACAACGACAGTTGCAGTGGAGAGAGGGGTTGAGTGAGCCACTAGGAAGCCCAACCAACAGGTGTGTGTCCTACATGTCTGCGGAATAAGCGGTCCAGCAGGCTGCGTTTGGGGCTCAGTGGGGCAGGGGTATGGGTCCAGTCCAGGTCAGGGGGTCTGGAACCCTGAGGCCCGAACACATTCAGCTCCTTGAAACAACCCATCTCTATCATCTATGAGAGGATAAGAGAGTGAGGGTAAGTAGTTAGTCATCTCAATTTGCATATGACCAAACCATACCTAACCTCAAATTGCTACCAATATGATTACATTTAATTGAAATAAGTTTAATGTAATTGAATTTAACATAACTAAATTAAATGTAATAATCTGCAAGTTGTGTTGACCTCTGTCTGCCAGGGTATGGCCACGGAGCCTGTGTTAAACTTGATGTAGAAGTCGTTGTCTGCCCTCTCCAAAATGACTCCTTTTACTGTGGAGAACTCATCAATGTCCTGAACATCCTGGCAGTACACTGCTCTGGGCTGGAGAGAGTGAAGGGGGGTGGAAAGATGGAGAGGACATAGGGAGGGAGAAGTATTCTTACTACAACATCTAGCATCCCATATTATATCGTTTTACAGATTATTTAGTCTGTCTACCACATACTATAGCGGTTAAAGTTAGCAAGCGGTGCCGATGCACCAAATCTGGAACCAACAGGACCCTGAACATCTTCTACCCCCAAGACATTAGACTGCTAAATAGTTAAACAAATAGCTAACTGGACTATCCATATTTGCACTAACTCTTTTGACTCATCACATACACTGTGGCTACTGCTTATTATCTATCCTGCTGCCTAGTCACTTTACCCCTACCTATATGTACATTTCTACCTCGTACCCCTGTACATTAACTCGGTACTGGTACCTCGTGTATATAGCCAAGTTATCGTTACTTATTGTGTATTTGTTCCTTATTATTATTATTTATTTTTTTAAATCTCTGCATTGTTGGGAAGGGCCCGTAAGTAAGCATTTCACTGTTAGTCTACACCTGTTTTCAAAGTATGTGAAAAATAACATTTGATTTGAGTTAGGGTATTTACATCCGGTTTGAAGGGTGGCTCAATGACTCCGGCCTCCAGCCTCCTGAAGTTGATGTTTCTGAAGAAGGGATGGGACTTAATCCCATACACCCCACTCCCCTGACACCCCAGCCTATGTCTCGGGTCTTTAGTCAACAGCTGAGAGCACAAGAGATGGAAAAAGGATAAGAGAGAGTGAAGGAAAGAGAGAAGGAGAGAAAGGGGGAGACGAGAACATCCATGCAGTTACAATGTAGAACAGAATTTGCTCGTTGACAGGTTTCATGTCAAATCAGAGTAAAACTGTAGTCTTACCAGGCGACATAAGTCTTTCGTCTCGTTGCTAAATATCTTTCCGTACTCCTCTTCCTCCTCCTGTATCCTTCTCTCCATCTCCTTTCCTATCAATCGCTCCCCCTTTCTCTTGAATGGGGATCGTCCTGCCGTCATTTCGTACACAAGGCAGCCCAGGCCCCACCAATCAGGGCTCAACCCGTAGTAGTCGTTGCCAATCACCTCTGGAGCTGAGGGGAAGAAGGAGGGGTTTGGAAATGTTGGTTCACTGTTGTTGCTCCCAAATTATATATCCAATGAGGCTCAGTGATAGTACAACATTGGAGGTAAACTGTGATGTAATTTTTTTATCATGATAGCAAACACGTTGCAACATTTTGACCACCGTGGGGATATTTGGCATCTAAAAAGTGTGCAAGTATTCTCATGATCTTTCATACACCCTGTATCTGTGTATTCTGCTAGATATGAGTAGACCACCTGAAAGTGTACAGTAGGTTAGAGCCACGTACCCATGTATCCCAGGGTGCCCACCCTGCCTCGTACCAGATTCCCCTCAGATAGTGTCACCGCCAGGCCCAGGTCTGAGATACGGATGTGCCCTGAGAGGGGTGGGAGATCAGTGGACCATTATTCATACAGCAAAGGGTAGCCACACATTTTCAAGAGATTTTCACTCGTGGAAAATGTCACGTAATAGATTTGATGAAAATCCCTGTCATGGAAAACCTCTCACGGAACACAGAGTACATAAGGAGAAGGATGGTTCTGGCATGTGACGTGGCAGTGTGTACTGGTGTGTTTGTGTGTGTCAGTGGAGGCTCCTCAGAGGACGAAGGGGAGGACCATCCTCCTCCGAGAATTTCATAAAAATAGTAAAACATTAAAAAAGGTATCCTTTTTTAGATAAAACTATACTAAATATATTCACGTCACCAAATAATTAAAACACTGTTTTGCAATAAAGGTCTACAGTAGCCTCAACAGCACTCTGCAGTGTAGCTGGAGGACAGCTAGCTAACATCTTCGTTCTATTAGCTATGTTGACTATGACATTACTTTAGTTAATATGGTGACAACAATGCAGGCTGTGTGTAGTGATTATGATATGGTTTGGCTTGGAAAGGTTTTTTTCGCCTGGTAACATACAGCTGATGTGTTGTGCATTGAATTCCACAAGCGAAGGGAAAAGGTGAGAGGAGTAGAGTGCATAGATGCGAGAAGGAATACAACGTGGCTGCTATGAAAGTGAACTGTTTTTACGTGTGATCAGGGATGTATTCATTGTCTGTATTCGATTCTTAAACAAAAGCAAATGGAACGAAACAGGGATAAACATGACTAAATCTGTCCAATAAAAACTCTTGTTTGCAGCTGTTGGACTAATGATTACACTCTAGATCAGCTAGATGCAGGCAAGAGTGTGCAAGGCAGTATTGAACCTGTCACCGTCTGTCACCTCAAATTTCTCTCGATCTGACCGCACCTACATTGTAAACTTTAATTCATAGGCTAGGTCGTAGCAAACTCATGTGTGTATAGGGGGAAAATGATATCTTCCT
This sequence comes from Oncorhynchus clarkii lewisi, assembly GCF_045791955.1. NCBI lineage: Eukaryota > Metazoa > Chordata > Actinopteri > Salmoniformes > Salmonidae > Oncorhynchus > Oncorhynchus clarkii. Next base: position 20,266,313 of record NC_092151.1, on the reverse strand, counting down.
CATCTTAAATGGCACCGACCGCCACTGGTGTATGTGTGTATCATGTGAGATTGTAACTAGTAACTGAGGTATGCTTGTTATCGTCTACATGCGCTTCCAAGTTTCCAAACACGCTGCCAAGCTTGGAACAGGTAACAATAAGATTATCTAAAAATAGACTAGAACTGGTTGTCACCACAGTGTATATTCACTTCCAGATAGACCAACCGCCCATGTTTGTGATTGTGAGAAAATCAAATCTTAAATTTCATCACCAGGATATCCTGCTTAGGGAAACTACAGTGCCCTCAGAAAGTATTCACACCCATTGACATTTTACACATTTTGCCTGAATTTAAAATAGATTACATTTAGATTTTGTGTCACTGATCTACTGTACACACAGTACCCCATAATGTCAAAAATGAAAAGCTGAAATATCTTCAGTCAATAAGTAATCAAACCTTTTGTTATGGCAAGCCAAAATAAGTTCAGGAGTAAAAATGTGTTTGATAATAATAAGTTGCATGGACTCACTCTGTGCAATAATAGTGTTTTAACATGATTTTTAAATGTCACTACATAGATACAGATGTCCTTCCTAACTCATTTGCCAAAGAGCAAGGAAACCACTCAGGGATTTCCACCAATGGTGACTGTAAAACATTTACAGAGTTTAAAGGCTGTGATAAGAGAACTCTGAGGATGGATCAACAACATTGTAGTTACTCCACAATACATTTTTAACCTTTATTTAACTAGGCAAGTAGGTTAAGAACAAATTCTTATTTACAATGATGGACCAATTGTGCACCACCCTATGGGACTCACAATCACAGCCTGATGTGATGCAGCCTGGATTCAAACCAGGGAAACATCTATGCATTGAGATGCAGTGCCTTAGACCACTGCGCCACTCGGGAGCTAACATAAATGACAGAGTGAAAAGAAGGAAGCCTGTACAGAATGTACAAAATATTCCAAAACATGCATACTGTTTGCAATAAGACACTAAAGTAATGCTGCAAAAAATGTGGCAAAGAAATGAACTTATTGTCCTGAATGCAAAGCATTATGTTTGGGGCAAATCCAACACAGCACTGAGTACCACTCTTCATATTTTCAAGCATGGTGGTGGCTGCATCATGTTATGAGTTTACTTGTCATCGGAAAGGACATGGGAGTTTTTTTTCTTTTTATAAAAAGAAAGGAATAGTTCAGTCTGATGGGAGACATATACATTGGAGTTGCTTACCAAGACGACATTAAATGTTCCTGAGTGGCTTAGTTACAGTTTTGACATAAATCGTCTTGAAAACCTATGGCAAGATTTGAAAATGGCTGTCTAGCAATGATCAACTTGACAAAGCTTGAATCATTTTTTAAAGAATAATTTGCAAATATTGCACAATCCAAGTGTGCAAAGCTCTTTGAGACTTACTCAGAAAGACTCACAGCAGTAATTGCTCCCAAAGGTGATTGTAAAATGTATTGACTCAGGGGGTTGAATACTTATATAATCAAGTGTTTTATTTACCATGAATAGTGGTTAGAGCATTAGGCCAGTAACCAAAAGGTTGCTAGATCAAATCCCTGAGCTGACAAGGTAAAAATCTGTCGTTCTGCCCCTGAACAAGGCGCTGTCATTGGAAATACGGATTTGTTCTCAACTGACTTGCCTAGTTAAATAATAATAACAAAATACCATGAATAAAAATGTCAGAAATCTACATTTTCTTCCACTTTGACATTGTAATTTGTGTGGATCGTTGACAAAAAAACTTTGTAACGCAACAAAATGTGGAAAACATCAAGGGGTGTGAATACTTTCTAAAGGTAGATCCTACATGGCTAGAATGTGAAGAGTCTGAAGCATATGTATTGATTGTGATATCATTAAAGTGTGCCTACCGTTGTCATCCAGAAGGATGTTCTCTGGTTTTAGATCCCTGAAACAAAAAACAAAGAACAGAAATCAGTACAATGCCTTTTCAATGTCACATTAATCCATTTTAGCATACAGAGACTTTTCCAGAAGTGTGCAAAATGTGTGCAAACACTTTCTCGCATGGATTTAACAATGATGGAAACTCCCTCCAGTCAATGCTTACACCGATCTTACGCTTTTAAAAAGGATGTAGAATCAGGATGGAGCCAGTGTCTACTGACCTGTAGACAATGTTCATCTGGTGGAGGTGGTGGAGACCACAGCAGACCTCAGCAGCATAGAACTGAACCCTGTCCTGCTCCAGGCCTGAAGTACCCATGTTATAGATGTGGAACCGCAGGTCTCCTCCGTTCATTATGGTCAGCACCAGACAGAGAGACTGTTTGGTTTCATACGCGTACGCCAGACTGACCTAGAGAGAGAAAGAAAGACAGAGCGTTAGAGGAAGAGAGGAGAGAGAGAATGAAAGAAAAGGACGGAGACAGAAGAATGGAAGTGAGAAGAGGATGAAGAAAGAGAGAAGAGGAAGGAGAGAAAGAAGAGGATGGAGAGAGAGAGAAGAGGAAGGAGAGAAAGAAGATAGAGAGAGAGAAGAGAAAGGAGAGAATGAGAAGAGGATGGAGAGAGAGAGAGAGAAGAGGATGGAGAGAGGGAGAAGAGGATGGAGAGAGAGAAGAGGAAGGAGAGAAAGAGAAGAGAGAGAGAGAAGAGAAAGGAGAGAATGAGAAGAGGATGGAGAGAGAGAGAAGAGGATGGAGAGAGGGAGAAGAGGATGGAGAGAGGGAGAAGATGGAGAGAGAGAGAAGAAAAAGGAGAGAATGAGAAGAGAATGGAGAGAGGGAGAAGAGGCATAGAGAGAAGAGGAAGGAGAGAGGGAGAAGAGGATGGAGAGAGCAAGAGAGAAAAGAGGATGGAGAGAGAAAAGAGGATGGAGAGAGGGAGAAGAGGATGGAGAGAGGGAGAAGAGGATGGCAAGAGAGAGAAGTGGAAGAGAGGAGGGAGAGAGAGAAGAGGATAGAAAGAGAGAAGAGGATGGAGAGAGAGAGTCCTACCACAAATCTGCTGTTAAGTGTCTCTAGTATCTGTTTCTCATTGAGGGCCATGGCCTCTCCTTTCCCCTTCTTCACGTGAGTCTTCTCCAGCTTCTTACACGCATACATCTTCCCAGAGGCACGTGCCTGGAATGCCCACACCTGGGGGAGAGGGGAGGGAGGAAGGAAGGGAGAAAAGGAAAGGGGGAGATTGTATGAGACGAATCCTCTCTATCAAATTTGTTGTTACACATGTGCATCTGAAGTTAGAGTTGGGTCAATGTTTTCTGATTTGGGATTTTTCTCAGAAAAATTGTGAAAACATGTTTGTCTGTTCACTCTGAGGAAAAAGGTGCTATCTAGAACCTAAATTGGCTCATCGGCTGTCCCTATAGGATAACCCTTCAAAGAAACCTTTTTGGGTTAAATGAGGAACCGTTTCCACAGACGGAACCCAAAAGAGTTCTACATGAAACCAAAAAGGTTTCTACCTCGAACAAAAAAAGGTCCTCCTATAGGGACAGCCGAATATGGGGATAGCCAAAGAACCCTTTTGGAACCCTTTTTTCTAAGAGTGTAGTGAAAGCAGCCTTACCTCCCCGAAGCCTCCCTTGCCAAGCAACCTGTACTGTCTGAAGATGCGTTTGGTAACAGGCTGTCTGGGGGGAGAGAAATACACAGAGTGACTGGTGTCAAGCATTTGTGGTCATGTCTCACTTAGTTTGATTATTCAGTCAAACGCACACGTCCATATGCACTGACCTCTCTACCATCTTCCACTGCAGGAAACGGTCAAAGTACATGCTCTGCTGGTACTGAAGGAAGGGGGCACCGCTCAGGTACTCATGGAGCTCACTGTAAAAACCCAGTAAGCGGAGGTGAATTCCCAGAACACACAGCCCCTCACAGATAGGCGAGGGAAGGGTGAGAGCAAGATGGAGGACATTGGGGTAAAGGTCAGAGAGACTCACTCTGTGCAGTCAATGAAGACTTCTCTACTGTGCTGCTCCTCCAGACTCTCCCTACACTTCTCACCATAGCGCTCTACTACCTGTACACACTCAGATGACTGGCAAGAGAACATACACATATACAATTAACTTGCAAAAATCTCAAGTGAGAAATCAACCTTTAGTGTGTGTGTGTGTGTGTGTGTGTGTGTGTGCGAGAGAGAGTGTTTAAAGACGGTACCTGTCTACTGAGGAACCTGTTAATGATTTGCATGCCAAAACTCATCTTCTCCTCATCTGACTTCACCTCATACTCCCCCTGTAGAAATTCAAACATTTCTGGACTTATAATTCTTGTTTTGTCAACATGAATAATGACATTTTTATGGTCCCTGTCCCTGTCTATTATCTGACACTGATTGGTATTTTTTGTATTTTATTAGGATTGCTGGATCATTCTTCATGAATGACCCAGGTCACTAACCTTCAACAAGGCCCAGGCCAACGAGGAAAAGCAGAGAGTTATGAATAACAGAGTTATTTTTAACCCAGCAGACATAACTTATTTTTTTTATTACAGTAACATACCATTTCTAAGAATGTTATCATACTAGAATTATTTCCTGGCTGTGAGCCCAAAAACACACACACCGTTCAGATATATGACATCACTTTGCTGTGACACCGGTCTGTCAGCAGAGCGTACTGTAAAACCTGCTTGCAGAATTATATCTGATCATTTCCCACAATATGGACCATACCACCTCTTCCATAGTGAATAAGGCCTATAGTGGATCATACCATTTTGTCCAATAGGGAGTTGCAGTGCCGCAGCTCAGGTTTGCTCTGACAGAAGAGACGGAATAGTTGTCTGCCGATAGGCTGCTTCACACACAGACTGTAGTAGTCTCGCTCTGAAACACACATTACACATTACACATTACACATATAAAACATGCATGCACAGACATACAAACACAAACTAACGCACACAAACACGCACACACACACACACACAGACACACACACACACACTGACCGAGGGTTTTTGCCAGCTCCATACACTGGCTGATGTGAGGGAAGCGCAGCATGTCTTTCCATTTCCAACTCCTGCCTTTTCCCCCTCCACCTAGAGAGAGATGGAACAGGGGAGAGAAGGGTGAAAGAAGGAGGTAAGAAATGGTGGCAGATAGCCTAGCGGTGAAGAGCATTAGGCCAGTAACTGAAAAGACACTGGTTCGAATCCACAAGCCAACAAGGTGAAGAGTCTGTTGACGTACACTTGTGCAACGTACTTAACCCTAATTCTTCTGTTAAGAGCATCTGCTAAAATGGGGAAGGAAAAATAGTATGAGAAATTTGATATTACAGCTGAGCTGTCATTCATTTACTGTTTTTCATACCCAAAAGCATGTGAGCTCATTCAACTCTTTGGTTATGTGTTGTATGTAATATGTTAAAATGGGGCCTCAGAAAGAAAACAAAGAAATAAAAACTATCAGCAGTAAGACCAAACATATCCAACTGGACCGATTCATCCTTGTAGTTGTATAGTTACAACCTTATAACCTAAAGGTCTTTCCTGTTCACTTGTTCACCTCAACATACAGAAAAAAAGACTACAATCAGTCTGTCAACAACAGCCTTTGGTCCTGTGTGTGTGTGTGTGTGTGTGTGTGTGTGTGTGTGTGTGTATAGTAGTTCCTCGTCAGTCAGGTTCCAGCCCTGGCATCCATCCACTCCAAAGAGAAATCTATAAATAGGTATGGAGCAGGAACAAACCTGTTGGACCACATAGCACTGCAAACCACACCACACACACACACACAGTGCAGCACTGTGATAAAATTGCTGATCCTGCCTACAGGTGTCACCTACTGATGATGATATTCACAGAACCTAGGAAGGAATCCAACCTGTTGGTTATGTTTGTGACCTCACTCTTCCCACACACATACAACCCTGAGCCTGTCACCCTGCTACCTTTCACACAGCTGTATTGAGCCTGTCACCCTGCTACCTTTCACACAGCTGTATTGAGCCTGTCACCCTGCTACCTTTCACACAGCTGTATTGAGCCTGTCACCAGACATTTGTTCAGCTCACCAAAACACATAGTGTGTGTGTGTTTTCCTGTGACACATACAATATGAGTGTACTTGGGCACCTGCTCCACATCATCCACCCAAAGGATTGATTTCTCCTGTAGCCTGTAGCAAAATGTGTTGCATCTTAATATACGGTGTGTGTGGCTACTACTTTGTCATTTAGCAAGGTTTCACCCATGACCCATAGAATACAAACAGGATATCTATTAGTAGAGACATCTGACTTTCTACCTGCTTTCGAGAGAGATTGGGGTTGTTTAACAAGGACAGAAAGCTAATTTATTACATCCTGCTTCTAAAGAATGTGATGTGATGAATCCCCTACCACGTCATTAAGGTAATCACTGATCTGACATCATTTAGATGGTGAAAGCAGGTTAGATAAGTGAATATTTGAAGTAATGAAGTGTGTGTGTGTGTGTGTGTGTGTGTGTGTGTGTGTGTGTGTGTGTGTGTGTATATATGGGAAAAAGAAACTTGAGGAAGTAGTACTGTATAAAATCCCTGCTAGTTAATTCTAAGTGTCAATCAGTCCACTTTTGTTTGTGATCAAATCTTTATACATTTTTTTTCTTGTTGGGGGGCACATGCACAACACACACATTCATATCATTTAATAGTTTGTTTGCATCACAGAACCAAAAAGTAACAATACATTCAGTGTGTAAAGAAAAAATAACCCCCAAAAAAGAAGGGTGCCTCCATCCCCAACTCCCCAATCAACCAGTCCTCTTTCATCATACATCCTTTCCTCATTCCTTCACCACCTACATTGTTCCTCAGAAGGGAGCAACACATTCATAAGAATGGCAATACGGTTAAGAATTACAAGGGTGCACTGCAATCTCACCCATAGCAGGGCATCACCTGTCATGTTAAAATGTAGCCTACTGCAGCCCACCCTACTCACCTGTGACACCACAGCACTGTAACAGAGGGCAACACAAACTGGAATAATATTGAGCTCTGAACACACCACTACTCAATCAAGGTGGAAACAGGCTACCTCTAACTTGTCTTTCTATGTTTCTCTAAACTTATTCAACTAACTATAAGAGACATCAAACATTACTGACTTCCCTGGTTAAAGATACAACTAATAAATAAAGACAGACATGATGACAAGTGACAAACAGAAAATGTGTGTGCTTGCTAAAAAAAAGTATTGTATAGTGAAATATGAAGTAGTAGGCTAGTATTTACTGCAGCCTAAATTTTTACTGCACCTATATAGGTGTCTTTCTTACCTCCTCTGGCTCTGATGAGTGCGCTGTTCGCCACCATACTATCTATCTCCATTGCTGCAGAGGGATGTGGACCATACAACAACAAATCACAACTGGAACAACTTTCGTTTTTCTCTCCTTTTCCTTATTCAAAAAATCCGTCTTCAAAGACAGGTTTAACCATCCCCCAGAAGATGTACAGTCAGTCTGGTTCTCTTTCTCAAGCCAAGATAGATTCCATATATAAATGAAAGTGTTAGTAAACAAAATACTGAACATGTAAAAACGATGTAGCCTACTCGTTTAAAAAGTGCGATAAAGTTTGCGTCACTAATCTGCCGAGAGGGAGTGTTAGAAACTGAATGTTATTGGCAACATATTTGTCTACACTAAACTGAAACACCGAGTAGGCGTAGAGATGCTTATCTAAAATCTTCATATACAGTCATTGTGTAAAATAGAACAAGCACGTCCTCTGCTGGTGATATATAAAACGACAGCACTGTCAGCGTGTCCCTTTAAGTTTTCCGTCAGTTTCGTTGTCAACGGATGACTCAACGCTGTTCACGTCAGCTATCTCAGCGACTGAAATGACTGCAACACTTAAGAGTTAAGGTTAGTTTCAGAGTGGGTGGCAAGTTAGTCCTAAATATTTCCAAACTAAAAGCATTGTATTTGGGACAAATCATTCACTAAACCCTAAACCTCAACTAAATATTGTAATGAATAATGTGAAAATGTAACAAGTTGAGGTGACTAAACTACTTGAGTAACCCTGGATTGTCATGGTCAAAACATATTGATACAGTGACTAAAATGGGGAGAAGTTTTTCCATAATAAAGCTTTGCTCTGCCTTCTTAACAGCACTATCAACAAGGCAGGTTTTTATTTATTTATTGTTATTTATTTTATTAACAACACACAAGGCAGGTCCTACAGGACCCAACTACTGTTCAGTTGTGTGGTCACATGCCACCAAGAGGGACTTGTGTGAAAATTGTGTGAAAGGCATTGACATGTTGAATGCACCGAGCTGTCTGTTTGAACTACTGGCACACAGCTCAGAAACCCATGCATACCCCACAAGCTCTCCCTCCCCCTCCATTTGGTAAATCTGACCACAACTCTATCCTCCTGATTCCTGCTTACAAGCAACAATTAAAGCAGGAAGCACCAGTGACTCGGTCTATAAAAAAAGTGGTCAGATGAAGCAGATGCTAAACTACAGGACTGTTTTGCTATCACAGACTGGAACATGTTCCGGGATTCTTCCGATGGCATTGAGGAGTACACCACATCAGTCACTGGCTTTATCAATAAGTGCATCGAGGATGTCGTCCCCACAGTGACTGTACATACATATCCCAACCAGAAGCCATGGATTACAGGCAACATTCACAAAATGTGAAAGGGTAGAGCTGCTGCTTTCAAGGTGCGGGACTCTAACCTGGAAGCTTACAAGAAATCCTGCTATGCCCTGCGACGAACCATCAAACAGGCAAAGCGTCAATACAGGGCTAAGATTGAATCATACTACACCTGCTCCGACGCTCATCTTATGTGGCAGGGCTTGCAAACTATTACAGACTACAAAGGGAAGCACAGCCGCGAGCTGCCCAGTGACACGAGCCTACCAGACGCGCTAAATCACTTCTATGCTCGCTTCGAGGCAAGCAACCCTGAGGCATGCATGAGAGCATCAGCTGTTCCGGTCGACTGTGTGATCACACTCTCCGTAGCCGACGTGAGTAAGACCTTTAAACAGATCAACATACACAAGGCTGCGGGGCCAGACGGATTACCAGGATGTGTGCTCCGGGCATGTGCTGACCACCTGGCTGGTGTCTTCACTGACATTTTCAACATGTCCCTGATTAAGTCTGTAATACCAACATGTTTCAAGCAGACTACCATAGTCCCTGTGCCCAAGAACACAAAGACAACCTGCTTAAATGACTACAGACTCACGTCCGTAGCCATGAAGTGCTTTGAAAGTCTGGTCATGGCTCACATCAACACCATTATCCCAGAAACCCTAGACCCACTAAAATGTGCATACCGCCCAAACAGATCCACAGATGAGGCAATCTCTATTGCACTCCACACTGCCCTTTCCCACCTGGACAAAAGGAACACTTATGTGAGAATGCTATTCATTGACTACAGCTCAGTGTTCAACACCATAGTCCCCTCAAAGCTCATCACCAAGCTAAGGATCCTGGGACTAAACACCTCCATCTGCAACTGGATCCTGGACTTCCTGACGGGCCACCCCCAGGTGGTGAGGGTAGATAGCAACACATCTGCCACGCTGATCCTCAACACTGGGGCCCCCCAGGGGTGCGTGCTTGTCCCCTCCTGCACTCAGGGTTCACCCACGACTGCATGGCCAGGCACGACTCCAACACCATCATTAAGTTTGCAGACGACACAGGCCTGAGCACCGACAACGACGAGACAGCCTATAGGGAGGAGGTCAGAGACCTGGTCGGGTGGTGCCAGAATAACAACCTATCCCTCAACGTAACCAAGAAATTAGGTAGATGATTGTGAACTCCTGGAAACGGAGGACCAAGCACGCCCCCATTCTCATCGACGAGGCTGTAGTGGAGCAGGTTGAGAGCTTCAAGTTCCTTGGTGTCCACATCACCAACAAACTAGAATGATCCAAACACACCAAGACAGTCGTGAAGAGGGCACGACAAAGCCTATTCCCCTCAGGAAACTAAAACGATTTGGCATGGGTCCTGAGATCCTCAAAAGGTTCTACAGCTGCAACATCGAGAGCATCCTGACTGGTTGCATCACTGCCTGGTATGGAAATTGCTCGGCCTCCGACCGCAAGGCACTACAGAGGGTAGTGTGTACGGCCCAGTACATCACTGGGGGAAAGCTGTCTGCCATCCAGGACCTCTACACCAGGCGGTGTCAGAGGAAGGCCCTAAAAATTGTCAAAGACCCCAGCCACCCCAGTCATAGACTGTTCTCTCTACTACCGCATGACAAACGGTACTGGAGTGCCAAGTCTAGGACAAAAAGGCTTCTCAACAGTTTTTACCCTCAAGCCGTAAGAATGCTGAACAGGTAATCAAATGGCTACCCGGACTATTTGCATTGTGTGCCCCCCTCCCACCCAATCCTTCTTTTACGCTGCTGCTACTCTCTGTTTATCATATATGCATACTCACTTTAACTATACATTCATATACATACCACATATCTACAACACAATATAAATGTGTAGGTGTGTATAGTATTCACCTCTACTCAGACTACACCATTATGTATACTTCTGGCCCTCCTTTGGACACTGTGTTAACTAACCTCCAGACGAGCTTCAATGCCATACAACTCTCCTTCCGTGGCGTCCAACTGCTCTTAAATGCAAGCAAAACTACAGTGGGGCAAAAAAGTATTTAGTCAGCCACCAATTGTGCAAGTTCTCCCACTTAAAAAGATGAGAGAGGCCTGTAATTAGGTACACTTCAACTATGACAGACAAAATGAGAAAAAAAATCCAGAAAATCACATTGTAGGATTTTAAATTAATTTATTTGCAAATTATGGTGGAAAATAAGTATTTGGTCAAAAACAAAAGTTTATCTCAATACTTTGTTATATACCCTTTGTTGGCAATGACAGAGGTCAAATGTTTTCTGTAAGTCTTCACAAGGTTTTCACACACTGTTGCTGGTATTTTGGCCCATTCCTCCATGCAGATATCCTCTAGAGCAGTGATGTTTTGGGACTGTTGCTGGGCAACACGGACTTTCAACTCCCTCCAAAGATTTTCTATGGGGTTGAGATCTGGAGACTGGCTAGGCCACTCCAGGACCTTGAAATGCTTCTTACGAAGCCACTCCTTCGTTGCACGGGCAGTGTGTTTGGGATCATTGTCATGCTGAAAGACCCAGCCACGTTTCATCTTCAATGCCCTTGCTGATGGAAGGAGGTTTTCACTCAAAATCTCACGATACATGGCCCCATTCATTCTTTCCTTTACATGGATCAGTCGTCCTGGTCCCTTTGCAGAAAAACAGCCCCAAAGCATTATGTTTCCACCCCCATGCTTCACAGTAGGTATGTTGTTCTTTGGATGCAACTCCGCATTCTTTGTCCTCCAAACACGACGAGTTGAGTTTTTACCAAAAAGTTATATTTTGGTTTCATCTGACCATATGACATTCTCCCAATCTTCTTCTGGATCATCCAAATGCTCTCTAGCAAACTTCAGACGGGCCTGGACATGTACTGGCTTAAGCAGGGGGACACGTCTGGCACTGCAGGATTTGAGTCCCTGGCGGCGTAGTGTGTTACTGATGGTAGGCTTTGTTACTTTGGTCCCAGCTCTCTGCAGGTCATTCACTAGGTCCCCCCGTGTGGTTCTGGGATTTTTGCTCACCGTTCTTGTGATCATTTTGACCCCACGGAGTGAGATCTTGCGTGGAGCCCCAGATCGAGGGAGATTATCAGTGGTCTTGTATGTCTTCCATTTCCTAATAATTGCTCCCACAGTTGATTTCTTCAAACCAAGCTGCTTACCTATTGCAGAATCAGTCTTCCCAGCCTGGTGCAGGTCTACAATTTTGTTTCTGGTGTCCTTTGACAGCTCTTTGGTCTTGGCCATAGTGGAGTTTGGAGTGTGACTGTTTGAGGTTGTTATATACTTTATATACTGATAACAAGTTCAAACAGGTGCCATTAATACAGGTAACGAGTGGAGGACAGAGGAGCCTCTTAAAGAAGAAGTTACAGGTCTGTGAGAGCCAGAAATCTTGCTTGTTTGTAGGTGGCCAAATACTTATTTTCCAGCATAATTTGCAAATAAATTCATTAAAAATCCTACAATGTGATTTTCTGGATTATTTTTCTCATTTTGTCTGTCATAGTTGAAGTGTACCTAATTACAGGCCTCTCTCATCTTTTTAAGTGGGAGAACTTGCACAATTGGTGGCTGACTAAATACTTTTTTGCCCCACTGTAGTTTTGCTTGCATTTAAGAGCAGTTGGACGCCACGGAAGGAGAGTTGTATGGCATTGAAGCTCGTCTGGAGGTTAGTTAACACAGTGTCCAAAGGAGGGCCAGAAGTATACATAATGGTGTAGTCTGAGTAGAGGTGAATATTATACACACCTACACATTTATTTTGTGTTGTAGATATGTGGTAGTAGTAGAGTAGCGGCCAGAGGGCACACACTTGACGTGTTGTGAAATCTGTTGTGAATGTATTGTAATGTTTATTGTATAACTGTCTTAATTTTGCTGGACCCCAGGAAGAGTAGCTGCTGCCTTGGAAGCAGCTCATGGGGATCCATAATAAATACGAATACAAACAGGATCATTGGTTTCCCACTAGATAGCACAGCCACAAAGTCGAAATTGGCTATAGTAGAAACTAATGGAAAAAAATACACTGCTCAAAAAAATAAAGGGAACACTAAAATAACACATCCTAGATCTGAATGAATGAAATATTCTTATTAAAAACTTTTTCTTTACATAGTTGAATGTGCTGACAACAAAATCACACAAACATTATCAATGGAAATCAAATTTATCAACCCATGGAGGTCTGGATTTGGAGTCACACTCAAAATTAAAGTGGAAAACCACACTACAGGCTGATCCAAATTTGATGTAATGTACTTAAAACAAGTCAAAATGAGGCTCAGTAGTGTGTGTGGCCTCCACGTGCCTGTATGACCTCCCTACAACGCCTGGGCATGCTCCTGATGAGGTGACGGATGGTCTCCTGAGGGATCTCCTCCCAGACCTGGACTAAAGCATCCGCCAACTCCTGGACAGTCTGTGGTGCAACGTGGCGTTGGTGGATGGAGCAAGACATGATGTCCCAGATGTGCTCAATTGGATTCAGGTCTGGGGAACGGGCGGGCCAGTCCATAGCATCAATGCCTTCCTCTTGCAGGAACTGCTGACACACTCCAGCCACATGAGGTCTAGCATTGTCTTGCATTAGGAGGAACCCAGGGCCAACCGCACCAGCATATGGTCTCACAAGGGGTCTGAGGATCTCATTTCAGTACCTAATGGCAGTCAGGCTACCTCTGGCGAGCACATGGAGGGCTGTGCGGCCCCCCAAGGAAATGCCACCCCACACCATGACTGACCCACCACCAAACCGGTCATGCTGGAGGATGTTGCAGGCAGCAGAACATTCTCCACGGCGTCTCCAGACTGTCACGTCTGTCACATGTGCTCAGTGTGAACCTGCTTTCATCTGTGAAGATCACAGGGTGCCAGTGGCGAATTTGCCAATCTTGGTGTTCTCTGGCAAATGCCAAACGTCCTGCACGGTGTTGGGCTGTAAGCACAACTCCCACCTGTGGATGTCGGGCCCTCATACCACCCTCATGGAGTCTGTTTCTGACCGTTTGAGCAGACACATGCACATTTGTGGCCTGCTGGAGGTCATTTTGCAGGGCTCTGGCAGTGCTCCTCCTGCTCCTCCTTGCACAAAGGCCTAGGTAGCGGTCTTGCTGCTGGGTTGTTGCCCTCCTACGGCCTCCTCCACGTCTCCTGATGTACTGGCCTATCTCCTGGTAGCGCCTCCATGCTCTGGACACTACGCTGACAGACACAGCAAACCTTCTTGCCACAGCTCGCATTGATGTGCCACCCTGGATGAGCTGCACTACCTGAGCCACTTGTGTGGGTTGTAGACTCCGTCTCATGCTACCACTAGAGTGAAAGCACCGCCAGCAATCAAAAGTGACCAAAACAAAAAGCTTCCACCGGAAGCATTGGAACTGAGAAGTGGTCTGTGGTTATCAACTGCAGAACCACTCCTTTATTGGGGGTGTCTTGCTAATTGCCTATAATTTCCACCTGTTGTCTATTCCATTTGCACAACAGCATGCAAAATGTATTGTCAATCAGTGTTGCTTCCTAAGTGGACAGTTTGATTTCACAGAAGTGTGATTGACTTGGAGTTACATTGTGTTGTTTAAGTGTTCCCTTTATTTTTTTGTGCAGTGTAGCTTTTTGGTCTTAATGTAAGGTTAGGCATAATGTTAGCAGTGTGTTTAAGGTTAGGGTTGAAATAACATTTTAAGAAGATAAATTGTAGAAATGCGCGGGGTTTATAACTTTGTGGCTGTGGTAACTAGTGTCAACGGATCAAAACACAGTACGTTCACCACCAGCCAAATTAGTCTTCTCCTAGTTGGCACAGACAGTGACAGTCAGGCCGTGGCACATCTGCGGCAAGACAGTCTTGTCCGGTTGCCGTTGACCGCTGCTCTGACGATATTCACTTTCTAGCGCTGTATTTAGGAGGTAACTCGATACAATATGTTCATTAAATTGCGACATTTTATTATGTGGATGACACAAACAACAATTATTTTATGGCACTAGCTAGCTAGCTGCAGAGGGATGCTGTCAAACCAACGATATCAACCGGTGTTAGCTAACGTTAGCTTGACTGCTAGCATGTCCTGCACTCAGCTACAGTTATTGGATAATGGTAGCCATTTAACGTAACCTATGCAAAAATGCGCTATCGGTTATAATGGGGTGGAACAAATTAGCTACCCATATGTTATAGTCTTTTGACTATTTTCACGGAGGAAACATAATTATGCAATCTAGCTGAACGGTACGGTTGTAGGCATTGAGTTAGTCTGGGAGTGGTTACAATAACGTTACATTGTAGAAAGCGTGGTGACTGGCTAGCTATGCAAAATGATGTTTATCACTTGCTGTCGCATTCTTTTCGACCTGAGCGTTATTGTGGAGCCCTGCCATGTGGTATTGATTCCTATAATGAGTGATCATTATGTAAAAGTGAAGGTTCAACTCGAACAAATTAAATCATCAGGTGTTGGAGCGGAGGAGGGGCCAGATATTATTGATGATGAGGTGTGGGTGGCATCCCTGCTCTCATCTGTCTCCTCTGGTGGCACTAAAGCTCAGCATCAGGCAGCTCAAATGGAAAGAGGTATGTATGTCCATACTGACTCATTAATTGACAATTGGTTTCTATGCTGCTGAGTTTAGTACACATATCAGGGGTGCACAGTTTACCTGGGGGCTGATACTTATTCCACTTGTGTAATAACAAATACTGTTATTGTGAAAATACTAAATTACTATACAGAAACCAATGACTGTATAAAGGTAACAATAATATTGTAACAATAGTAATACAATAGTACTACACAGGTATTAGAGCAACTTGTGTATTGTGCAACCACAACACACCCCATCTTTCAACAGCAATAACAGTTTTAACCTGTTCATAATCTTTTTTTCCCCTCCAGGCCTTGATAAAGAATAGCATAGTAGGCCTACAACACATTGATGAGGGGACACTATCTCTGTTAACCCTGTCACTCCAATGTGACGACTCTTTGGCCCAGTATAAACAGCTACACAGCCTTAGCTGTGTGGTAGTAGTAGTGGTAGCTGAAAAGTTGTCCCAAATGGAAAGTGATATCTTTAATACACTTATTAGATGGCTAATTGATACAGGTCCCCTCACTTCGGCAGGCGAGCTCCATCTGTTCGGCCCTACAGGCGTTGAATGTGGCGCAATTAATACCTGCTATTGGCCGTTATCAACAGTGTAGTTCATTATACACGAGGAGCAGTGGAGGGTGAAGCCATCAGACAGTTTGAGGTAACATTCTCCTCACTACCACCATGGATGACCATCATGCGTCGAAATGTAATCCTTCCCAAGTATGGCACAGCAGATCCGATCAGGTTTCAAAACTGTGTAGACAGAGGCCTTATTACATTACCCTTTGCCCTGACAGATACATCTTCTACAAAGTCAAGGACCTAACTGATCCGTCAGTTTCAAAAGAGCTTTGACGTGCGGTGCTGAGGTATAGTGTAAGTTGGAAAGCCCATTGACCTAAGTATATTAAGGCACACCCACCTTTCAGTGGCAAGAGATAGGCCTAACAATCATCTTAACTTTTGGGGGCTTTTTGACCCTAGTAGGCTTTAGCCTAGTGCATGGAGAAGAGGAACTTGAGCAATTGATTGATATCTAATCTATGTAATGCGCTCTGCATGAGTTTTTGAAGATGTTGACCCATATGAAAACCCAATTATGACAGTAATTGCATTTAATTCCTATGGCAGGAGCAGGCTTAGTTGATTCCAGAGTCATTTACAGTATGACTCTGGTTCTCAACTCAGATGTTCACTGATAACCAGTAGGGGACATGCAGTATAAGTTCTCAGTAGCCTAACATGTCATTGGATCTGCTTGCTGTGCATTGCCTCAATAAATACTGTGTATTTCTCTGTATGACTGTGTATTAGTGTGCCTATAGAAAATATGTACCTTGATTTTAGATTTTAGTTTTTTTTTCACACAATACATCATAATGTCAAAGTTGAATTATGTTTTTCTAAATGTTTACAAATTAGAATTAAATCAAAATCTGAAATGTCTTGAATCAGTAAGTATTCAACCCCTTTGTTATGGCAAGCCTAAATAGATTCAGGAGTAAAAAATGTGCTTAACAACTCACATAAGTTGCATTGACTCACTGTGTGCAATAATAGTGTTTAATAGTATTTATAAATGACTACCTCATCTCTGTACCCCACACATACAATTATCTGTAAGGACCCTCAGTCGAGCAGTACATTTCAAACACTGATTCAACCACAAAGACCAGGGAGGTTTTCCAATGCCTCTAAAGAAGGGCACCTATTGGTAGAGTGGTAAAACAAAAAGTAGACACTGAATATCCCTTTGAGGATGCTGAAGTTATTAGTTACACTTTGGATGGTGTATCAATACACCCAGTCACTACAAAGTACAGGCATCTTTCCTGACTCAGTTGCTGGAGAGGAAGGAAACCACTCAAGGATTACACCATGAGGTCAATGGTGACTGTAAAACATTTACAGAGTTTAATGGCTGTGATAGGAGATAACTGAGGATGGATCAACATCGTTGTAGTTACTCCACAATACTAACCTAAATGATAGAGTGAAAAGAAGGAAGCCTGTACAGAATACACATATTCTAAAACATGCATCCTGTTTGCAACAAGGCACTAAAGTAGTACTGCTAAAAATGTGGCAAAGCAATTAACTTTCTTGTTCTCAATACAAAGTGTTACATTTGGGGCAAATCCAATACAACACATTACTGAGTACCACTCTGCATATTTTTACCCATAGTGGTGGCTGCATCATGTTATTGGTATGCTTGTAATCGTTAAGGACTGGGGAGTTTTACAGGATAAAAAGAAACTGAATAGAGCTAAGCACAGGCAAATCCTAGAGGAAAACCTGGTTCAGTCTGCTTTCCACCAGACACTGGGAAATTAATCCACCTTTTAGCAGAACAATAACTTAAAACAAGGCCAAATCTACACTGGAGTTGCTTACCAAGAAGACAGTGAATGTACCGGAGTTGCTGAGTTACAGTTTTAACTTAATCTATTGGTTGTCTAGCAATGAAAATGGTTGTCTAGCGATGATCAACAACCAATTTGACAGAGCTTGAAGGATTTTGAAAAGAATAATGGTCAAATGTTGCACAATCCAGGTATGGGAAGCTCTTAGAGACTTACCCAGAAAGACTCACATCTGTAATCGCTGCCAAAGGTACTTCTACAAAGTATTGATTCAGAGGTGTAAATACTTATGTAAATTAGATATTTCTGTATTTCGTTTTCAATACATTTGAAAAAATGTATTGTTTTCAATTTAATACATTTTGAATTCAGGCTGTAACACAACAACATGTGGAATAAGTCAAGGGATATGAATACTTTCTGAAGGCACTGTACCTCAAAAAGGAATGATTGCTGCTAAGCCTAAATGTTTGATCGATGGCTGAGGGTAGCCTAGAGCGTTGTTCTGCCCCTGAACAGGCAGTTAACCCACTGTTCCTAGGCTGTCATTGAAAATAAGAATTTGTTCTTAACTGACTTGCCTAGTTAGATAAAGGTAAAAAATAAATACAAATCTCTCCTCTCATTTCCTACACTATGGTTATTATTGATCCATGCTTCACTGTAGAGGACCCAGCCTACAGTATCTGCCATTAGACATTCCCCTTAGTCGCTCATGCACTACACTCATTACTCTGGAATCTATTTCATCTAATACTTTTTTATTAAGGAGGTCTGACACCAAATCCTCACTATTTTGTGTTAAGATATTCCCACTTGTAGCCTAACGGGGATTGAAGTAGCTTCCTCAGCCTGCGTGAGAGAAACTGTCTAAAGTCCCACATCACTGTTGGAGAGTGAGCCCTCTGTATCATTAACAGTCACTTAAGCGTATTTGTTAATTAGGCTATAGTACTATAATAGGTACTAGACATGGTACTAATAATGGTTTACTCGGTGAGTTAGTGTAGCCTATAAGGCCGTAATGTGTCAGCAATCTAGGTCTAACACCTTCACCTGTGTGTATCCAGGCAGTTTTCATGGCACAGCAGTTTTGAAGCCTGCAAGACATCTGCCAGCTAACTTTCAGCATATGGCCTTCTCTTAACGGTGGGAAATGATTAGACCTAATCTCTGATAATCCAATAAAGTCATATTACCCTCGGGGAGCGGCGCAGGCAAGAGCAGAGGGAGAGAGAGTCACACCGTCACATGTAAAAAGAGGGAGGATAGTGTTGGATCTAATTTGGAGCTGACAGATTACCTTTCAGTTTTCCACTGAAAGGCAAAGGTACAGGACTGCAGGCAGGCTCAGGGCAGGCAGAATGGTAAAAACTAGAAAACAGGCACTGTAGACAAGAGAGGAGCAAGGGGGAAACCGCTGGTAGGTTCTACGAACAAAACAAACTGGCAACAGATAAACAGAACACAGGTATAAATACACGGTATAATGGGGAAGATGGGCGACACCTGGAGGAGGGTGGAAACAATCACAAAGACAGGTGAAACAGATCAGGGTGTGACATTAGTATGATGTGAAAGAATAATGCAGGCCAGGCAGTGGGTTCAGTGGGATGACAGGCAGTACAGATCTTGTTATAAACTGTTACATGCCTGCTGCCAGGCAACCTCATCTGGCAGGATCAGAAGGAATGACCAGACCTGCCAAGACAAGTCTGCAAATTCATGCCAATGTCTCTCGGACAATTTTGATTGGATGTTAGGGAGATGAGCTCATATCCTGTTCTAAACTGCGATGGAGCCAGAAAAACTAGAATGGTTCATTATTCACATCCACAAGTGAGCCTTTGTGTGTGTAAGATGAAGTTCTGGAATGCACTCACAGATGGAGCTATTGCCATCTCTCTTCCCTGTTCCTCCCCAAATTAATGTGACCCAATTGGCTGACGAGATTAAGGGGTGGTTAAACATTGAAATCTATGAGATCGTAACTATAGCAGACCTTGGCAAGTTATGCAAGTTTTCTTTCACCCTCCTTTTTTTACCTTTATTTAACTGGGCGAGAACAAATTCTTGTTTTCAATGACAGCCTAGGAACAGGCTTGGGAGTGCAATGCCTTGTTCAGGGGCAGAACGACAGATTTTCACCTTGGGGATTCGATCTTGCAACCTCTCCGTTACTAGTCCAACACTCTAACCAACTGTTTCTTTGGGATGCTCACTGTTGCATAGCTCGCCTTGGGCCTGTTCACTGAGGTGGCAATGACAACATTTAGAATGTTGGAGATAAAAATACAATCTGTAAATTCGCTATTTTACTCATCATTAATTAATAACCTCTCTAGGCTAGGGGCCGGTATTTTCACGTCCGGATGAAAAGCGTGCCCAAAGTAAACTGCCTGCTATTCAGGACCAGAAGCTAGGATATGCATAATATAATATTAGATTTGGATAGAAAACACTCTGAAGTTTCTAAAACTGTTTGAATAATGTCTGTGAGTATAATAGAACTTAGCAGGTGAAACCCCGAGGACAAACCATCCAGGAATTTTAATTTTGAGGTCACTCTCTTTTCAATGGGTTTTCTATGTGGATCTAGATTTCTAAGGCATTTGCTTGCAGTTCCTATCGCTTCCACTGGATGTCAACAGTCTTTAGAAATTGGTTGATGTTTTTCCTTTTAGAAATGAAGAAGTAGGGCTGTTCAGAATGAGGGTTGAGTCTAGTGTACTGTTGTGGTTGGGGCGCACGACCTGAAAGCTCGCTCCACTTTGTCTTTATCCGCTATTGAACGCAGTTTATCCCGTCTTAAATTTGATTGATTATTTACGTAAAAAAATACCTAAAGTTGTATTAGGAAAGTTGTTTGAAATGTTTGGACAAAGATTACAGGTAATTTATTTTATATTTTGTAGTCATGTTGCGCTTGTTGGAACCAGTGTTTTTCTGGATCAAACGTGCCAAATAAATGGACATTTCTGGGCTATAACGACGGAATCAATCGAACAAAAGGACCATTTGTGATGTTTATGGGACATTTTGGAGTGCCAAAAGAAGAAGCTCATCAAAGGTAAGACATGAATTATATAGTTATTTCTGAGTTTTCTGTCGCGCCTGGCGGGATGAAATATGATTTTCTGTGTTTGTTTGATGGGGTGCTGTCCTCAGATAATAGCATGGTTTGCTTTCGCCGTAAAGCCTTTTAAAAATCTGACACTGTGGCTGGATTAACAAGAAGTAAAGCTTTAATGTGGTGTATTGCACTTGTGATTGTATGAAAGTTAAATATTTCTAATAATTTAATTTGAATTTGGCGCTCTGCCATTTCACCGGATGTTGTCAAATCGATCCCGTTAGCAGGATTTGATCCCTAATACGTTTTAAGGTCTATTCTATATAATATCTTTCGTTTCTATCTGATGCCACTGCCAGTGACCCCATGAGTAAGCCCCTGGTCAGGACAAGGGGTCGCGACGGGAGAAGGTGATGTGTTTGTGTGTGTGGGGTGGGTTTCTAAGTGTGTCATTAGCAGTAAGGTGTCGGTGGGCCAGGCCCCAGAATTTGGTTCTTATAATCCTGTCAGAATATCATGTCCTCCCCCTGCCAGGGCTCCTCTTAACCATAGACTTATATGATTAGCTAACACAGAACTGCAGTCTCATTCACAAAGACCACTGATACGCCATGCCTCCTACACTTTTAGAAAAAAGCGTTTCAAAAGGGTCCTTCGGCTGTCCCCATAGGAGAACCCTTTTTGGTTCCAGGTAGAACCCTTTTTGGTTCCAGGTAGAACTCTTTTGGGTTACATGTAGAACCCTATGTGGAAAGGTTCTATCTGGGTTACATGTAGAACCGAAAGGTTCTATCTGGAACCAAAAAGGGTTCTTCAAAGAGTTTTCCTATGGGGACAGCCGAAGAACGTATTGTCACTGGAAGGGCAACCTGCACGCCTGGCCTGAGATTACCTAACTGCCTGTAACAACAAATGGCCTTGTTAGTGTATGGAAAAATCATTTATATTTATATAATGGAACCACAATAC
This sequence comes from Oncorhynchus clarkii lewisi, assembly GCF_045791955.1. Taxonomy (NCBI): domain Eukaryota; kingdom Metazoa; phylum Chordata; class Actinopteri; order Salmoniformes; family Salmonidae; genus Oncorhynchus; species Oncorhynchus clarkii. The sequence continues at coordinate 20,244,678 of NC_092151.1, read as the reverse complement.
TGAGTAAAAGATTCAATGCATTTAGTGCATTTAGTTTGTGTAACAGTGTTTCCCTCAACAACACCTCAACCCAAGACTTGATATACAGTCTTCCTCTCCTCAGTCAGAACTAGATGAGACAAGACTTTGAAAAAAGTGACATTGTGAGACTACCTCAACCATAACCATGTAGATCTCAATCAGAACCTCTCCCTCAAACATCTCTCTCCTTCTTACTCCAGTTCCCTGTGGGTGGATGGTCAGCCTGTGACATCTACTGGCATGGAGTGTCCTTACATGACAACGATAACATCCTCTCTGGACAGGTCAACAAGTTCCCAGGAATGCTGATCCGACTGAAAAAAGCTACACTGTATGTGTTCACAGTGTTTCCCATAGAAGATCCCCAAATCAACATCCTTTACAAAAAATATCATTTGATTAGCCAGTAAGTTATAGCCTTTACAATGGTACAGGGAAACACTGTTGTCAGTCAGGTTTCGTGTATGTAGGGTCTATGGATCCTGTTATGCTATTGTGTGAGCCCTAAGCACAGCTGTGTTAATGCCTTGTCATGCCACGGTAATAAACCCAGCATTAGGAGTGAGGAGGATTATTATATTGTGTGAGGAAGCTGGAGCATGCTACACCTGGCCATCACCCCATATATGTGGCAGGGCTTGCAAAACATTACAGACTACAAAGGGAAGCACAGTCGAGAGCTCCCCAGTGACACGAGCCAAACTACTTCTATAATCGCTTGGAGGCAAATAACACTGAAACATGAATGAGAGCACCAGCTGTACCGGAAGACTGTGTGATCATGCTCTCCACAGCCGATGTGAGTAAGACCTTTAGACAGGTCAACATTTACAAGGCCACAGGGCCAGACAGATTACCAGGACGTGTACTGCGAGCATGCGTTGACCAAATAGCAAATGTCTTCACTGACATTTTCAACCTCTCCCTGTCTGAGTCTGTAATACCAATATGTTTTAAGCAGACCACCTGTGCCCAAGAACACTAAGGTAAGCTCCCTAAATGTCTACCGACCCGCAGCACTCACGTCTGTAGCCACAAAGTGCTTTGAAAGGCTGGTCATGACTCACATCAACACCATCATCCCAGAAACCCTAGATCTACTCCAATTTGCATACCTCCCCAACAGATCCACAGATGATGCAATCCCTATTGCACTCCACACTGCCCTTTCCCACCTGAACAAAATAAATACCATTGTGAGAATGCTATTCATTGACTACAGCTCAGCGTTCAACACCATAGTGCCCTCAAAGCTCATCAATAAGCTAAGGACCCTGGGACTAAACACCTCCCTCTGCAACTGGATAGTGGACTTCCTGATGGGCCACCCCCAGATGGTAAGGGTAGGTAACAACACATCCGCCACGCTGATCCTCAACGCTGGGGCCCCTCAGGGGTGCGTGCTCAGCCCCCTCCTGTACTCGCTGTTCACTCATGACTGCACGGCTAGGCACGACTCCAACACCATCATTAAATTTGCCGATGACAACAGTGGTTGGCCTGATCACAGACCACAGACAACAACAAGACAGCCTATAGGGAGGAGGTCAGAGACCTGGCCGTGTGGTGCCAGGACAACAACCTCTCCCTCAACGTGATCAAGACAAAGGAGTTGATTGTGGACTACAGGAAAAAGAGGACAGAGCACACCCCCATTCTCATCGACTGGGCTGCAATGGAGCAGGTTGAGAGCTTCAAGTTCCTTGGTGTCCACATCACCAACAAACTAACATGGTCCAAGCACACCAAGACAGTCGTGAAGCGGGCACGACAAAACCTTTTCCCCCACACTGAAAAGTGTTGGCATGGGTCCTCAGCTCCTCAAAAGGTTCTACAGCTGCATCACCGAGAGCATCATTGCCTGGTATGGCAACTGCTTTGCCTTCGACTGCGGGTAGTGCGAACTGCCCAGTACCTCACTGGGGCCAAGCTTCCTGCCATCCAGGACCTCTATACCAGGCAGTGTCAGAGGAAGGCCCTAAAAATTGTCAAAGACTCCAGCCACCCTAGTCATAGACTGTTCTGTCTGCTACTCCATGGCAAGCGGTACTGGAGTGCCAAGTCTAGGTCCAAGATGCTTCTAAACAGCTTCTACTCCCAAGCCATAAGACTCCTGAACATCTAGTCAAATGGCTACCCAGACTATGTGCATTGCCAACCCCCTCTCCACACCACTGCCAATCTCTGTTGTCATCTATGCATAGTCACTTTAATTACTCTACCTCCATGTACATACTACCTCAACTAACCGGTGCCCCTGCAC